>NW_027070249.1:27849-130121 GCF_002906115.3 Quercus suber
AAAAAAAAAAAAAAAGGTCATAGTATAACACACAACAAAATAAAGGCAAAGAACCACATTGGATAGAATAAAATAAGCTAATATTTATATATTTGTTTAAATAGTAGGGTTTTAAGGTATGAAAAATCTATAATTATATCCCTTAGCAATGCGGGGCGGGATGGAGACGGTGAGGGGCGAGGTGGGGTGGGTCTAAAAAGTCTAAATCCATCCTCACCCCACCCTGTGGTGCGGGATTAAAATCTTACCCCATCCCTGCCTCACCACCTTTGTGGGACAGGGAAAACTCGCGCGGGGCAAAGCGGAGAGGGGTGGGTTAAGCGGGGCGAGGCAAAATTGCCATCCCTAATCGAGTTGGACAGTTTTTTTTTTTTTCCTAAGTTGTTTGGGGCCTCTTTTTGGGATTTTTTTCTTTGGGCCTTTTTTTGGTTTGGTGGTTTGTTTTTTTTTTTTTTTTTTTTTTTTTTTTTTTTTTTTTTTTTTAAGGAGCTAATGAAGATTTTAGATTGTATCTAGGTGCTTCACTTTGTATATCATTGTTTTGGGGCTATTCATGTTAGGGAGAGTAACTATTCTTCGGTGTTACATTGTTTTTGATATACATGATTCTTGTTTTTTGTGATTCACTACTTATTGATTTATAGTTATGAGTTATTCATTGATATATGTCTTTATTATGTGTTGTGTGAATCATACAAGAATGTTATACCTGTTTATTTACTGTTTTCTGTCACACATGCGTTTATGTGTTTGTTGAGTGTTTCAGGAATATACAGGTTGATTCAATTGAGCTGTTGTCTACCCTTGCAACTGATGGATAGTAGTTAGGATTGAATTTTAGTGTTTATGAGCATTATTTTTGCAAAGGGCTTTTTACTTGTAAACTTTGAGCTTTTAATTTGTGTTTTGTCACGGATTGCTAAAGGGGGAGTTTGTTAGGTTCTAAAGATTTAGGAATTTGTGTATTTAGAACTCTAATGTGTAATGTTGGCAAACCATGATCAAAACAATATATTTGGTCTTGTTTAGGCTTGCTCAAAGTTATATATTTTATGTAAAGTTGGAATCAAGAGGCTGCAGATGCATTGGTGCATTTCGGCCTGGCTCGATCGATCAAAAGAAAGACTTGATCGATAGAATCTCGGTTAGAATGTTTTTCTGTAGAATTTTCCAACTTAGCCCTAACTCATTAAACGTTTTGGGTTTTCTGTTTTTACCTTAGGTATAAAAGGCAAAACCCTAGCCACATTTTTAGAGTTGCTCCGGTTGTGTTGTTGCTCATACTTTTCTATTTTGTGTAAATCTCTTGTGAGATCTAGAGGAGCTTTCCTTTACAAAAAGCTTAGGGTTTTCAAGGTAGAGATAGTATCAACATCTTGATGATCAACTTGGTTACTGCTATTGGAGTTTAAAGAATAACAAGCGTGGGTGCTTGTAGCTGATTGGAGAATCCAAGAAAGAAGGAGTCTGTGAATTCGGAGCTTGCACGTGGTCGTGTCAGTAAGTTCTATTGGTGGGTAGCATTATGAAGTTAAGCGGGGAGCTTGTAAGTCCTTTTGTATGAACTTCGATTCTTTCGCATAGTGGATTCAGGTTCACCTTGAGGATAGCTAGGTCAAATCCTCCCCAGGTTTTTACCGTGTGGTTTCCTGGGTGATCATATCATTGTGTCTTTTATATTTCCGTTGCTTTATATTCTTGATATGATTATATGTTTGTGATAACCTAGAACTATATAATTTGACTAAGTTAATCACTTGGCTAATTAACTAGGTTAATCTGGTTGGTTTAAGGGGTCTAAAACTGTTCAGATGCTAAGAGTAGAGAAGCCTTTGATAAGCTGAACAGTAAGAGGAGTATCTGGGCTGAGCGTTTTGATATTCTAGATGAGGTTGATCCAGCCATTAGGGCTAATTTTGAGAGTAGAGGTTGGTTGTCCTTGTTAGAGATAGATCATCCACCTCTGACTGCCCTCATTAGAGAGTTCTATTCGAACCTCTCTTATCATGTCTATGATTCCAACACCCTTGTTAGGAGTTGGATATGAGGTGTAGAGTTCACCATTACTCCTGATGTAGTGGCTGATGCTCTTGGGGTCCCGATCGTTAGACACCTTGACTATCCTTATAAGGAGTCTCCACCCCTTGATGACATTATGTCATACATCACTGGCTCTTCTATCTAGTGGGGTTCTAATCCTCAGATCACATCCCCTAAGCTCCCTGAGACTACATATCTTTTTCTTAGGATAGTCGGTCATTCTTTGTGGCCTATCTCTCATCTCTACACCATCCCTATTGAGAGATGTGTATTTTTGTATGCACTTATGTCTGGTGCTTCTATTTCTTTTCCTCATCTGTTTCTTTGTTCTTTGAACGAGATTCATAGGAGTAGTGCTGTTGGTCACGCCCTTGTTTATCCTATCTTCATTCATAGAATTTTGTTATTTTTAGGTCTAGATGGTTTCCCCGCTTCTAAGCCCATCCATATTACTGGTCCCACAGGTGCCTCTTTTCTTTGTCTGAGGGCTACCCATTTGAGGCCTCCTCGTGTTAGGTCTTCTGGTGTTGCACCTTCTCCTCCCTCTTCTACAGGTGATGCATAGGCTGAGGCGTTTGGTGCTGCTGTTGCTGCTGATGTTCCTCCATTGACTACTTCGGATGATTCAGACATTCGACGTACGTTGGATCATGTCTTGACCGTTTAGGTGACTCATGGACAGATTTTGGTGGACTTGCTCGACGAGGTTCGTGCTTTGCGTGCAGAGTTGGTGCTTTCTCGACGTTCTCATTCGCCACCTCCTTTTGATGATGGGTTATAATTGCCCTTTGGCATTCTATCACAAAAAGGGGGAGTAGATTTTGTTGAGCCTGTAGAGTTTTTTGTTGTTTAGGGAGAGTTTTGTGTTTTTTTTTTGGAACCTATAGTGATTAGACTGTATCTAGGAGGTGTATCTTGTATTTACATTCTTTTGGCTCTAGATGTATTGTTGGTGGGTTTTTCATGTTACTTCTAGTTACATTTATTGGTTTATATGATTCTTGTGTTCATTGCTTATTGATTTATATTTATGAGTTATTCATTGATATATGTCTTTATTTTGTGCTGTGTGAAAAATACAAGAATGCTTTGTTTAAAAGGAAGTTAACATTGTTTTTGATGTATCACACTTAGGGGGAGAGTTAGTTTACATAATTGTTGTTGTTTTACTGTTTTTTTGTCACACATGTGTTTATGCGTTTGTTCAGTATTTCAGGAAATACAGGTTGATTCAATTGAGCTGCTGTCTACACTTGCAACTGATGGATAGTAGTTAGGATTGAATTTGTTGTTATGAGTATTTTTTTTGTAAAGGGCTTATATTTTGTAAACTTTGAGTTTTTAGTTGTGTTTTGTCACGGATTGCCAAAGGGGGAGTTTGTTATGGTCTAAAAACTTAGAAATTTATGTATTTTGTATTGTTGGCAAACCCTGATCAAAACAGGTTGTTTAGTCTTGTTTAGGCTTGCTCAAAGTTATGCGTTTATGTAAAGTTGGAATTGAGTAGCTATAGAAAGCATTAGTGACTTTTGGCCTGGCTCGATCGATCGAAGCTTAGGCTCGATTGATCGAATCTCGGGCAGAATGTTTTTTTCTACAGATTTTCAACTCAGCCCTAGCCTATTTTAAAACGTTTTAGGGTATTATGTTTTGCCAAGGTATATAAGGCAAACCCTAGCCATGTTTAGAGGATGCTCATGTTGCTCATATTGCTGTTTTATGTAAATCTCTTATGAGATCTAGAGGAGTTTTTCTTTACACAAAACTTAGGGTTTTCAAGGAGGAGATCTGATCTACACCTTGATGATCAATTCAGTTGCTGCCATTGAAGCTTAAAGAAACACAAGCAGGTGTGCTTGTACCTGGTGGTGAATCCAAGAAAGAAGGAGTCCATGGATTCGGAGCTTGCACGTAGTCGTGTTAGTTAGTTCTACTAGTGGGTAGCAATAAGAAGTCGAGCTTGGGGCCTTGTAAGTCTTATTGTATGAACTTCGATTCTTTCATATAGTGGATTCAAGTTTACCTTGAAGATAGCTAGGTTAAATCCTCCCCAGGTTTTTACTATATGGTTTCTTGGGTTATCATATTATTGTGTTATTTACTTTTCCGTTGCTTTATACTTAATATGATTGTTTGATTGTGATAACCTAGTTTTGCATAATTTGACTAAGTTAATCACTTGGCTAATTAACTAGGCTAATCTGATTGGGTTAAGGGGTCTAAAAACTGTTCAAGTGGTACCCTGGAACCCTAGTACATTTACGAGCTTAACTTATTATGTATGCACATCTATCTTTGTGGAAAAAATCTTAAAATATATGTGTGACTGTTGTAAATCGATATTCAAGCTTGTCATGAATGATTGGTCAATAGTCTTGATGGTTTTGACACATGCATAAACTTGTGTCTATATATCTTCTCGTACTTTTTATATTTCTGCTTTATAGCTCAACAAACGTCAAAATCTCAAAGAGAGATAATGAGTTGCAAAAGCCATCGTACATACTAGTATTTAACTAGGAAAAAGGGAAACAACTTATATTGAAATGTATGGTGTCTAAAAAGCCAAAGGCTTACTCACAAATTGAAATATCAAAAATTTCAGGCATCGATTTAAAAAAAAGATGTAAAGATAAAAAATGATCAAATGATATGAATTGTAAAGAAGCCAAATGAAAAGCTTCAAAGAATTGTAATCATTTTCTTGTGGGAGGTTATATATGTTCATTTCTATAATTGAGATAGACCACTTGACTTAGTACTAGTTGTGTATGATTTGATTGAATTGATCATTGAAGCTTTAGTCTTGACTAAGGACTTTTCCACATTTGATACATACACACAACACACAAGTCTATTGTTCAATAAATGCCTATTTCATTTATGTGTTTATACATGCTTAAATGTGATGTGTGTGTGCTCAACCATATGTGGATCAAACCAAAAAGATTTTTGTTCTTTTTGTTTGCTTTTAGAAGTGATTTGTATCACCCATGTTTTTCAAATTTTTTCAAGTTGTTTTTGTGTGAAAAACATGTGTTCTGGGTGTTTTCATGACTTATTTCATGAGTAAGCTCACTGGGAGTTAAATGGTACAATTCTTAAGTTTTTCAACTTTGGACAGAAAGTTTTGTGAGTAAGATTTACCCGCAAAAAATTTTGCGAGTAAGGCTTACTCGCAAAAATTCCCAACTTCCCACAGAAATTTTTAGATTAGCTTTTTAAAGGGCATTTTTGTGGGACATTTGTTTTAAACTTCTCCCATCTTTTCCCAAACTCCAATTTTAATATTTCAACATCAAAACCCAACTAATTTTAAGTGTTTTATATTCCATAAACATCTGTAAGGTAATCTTTAACCCTTTTCATTGATTTTGATACTTAGATAATGTTTTTAGGGGTTTTATGTTCATAGTTGGGATTTTCTCAAATGGGAGTTGGAAAACTTATTTTTTGTCAATCTTTTTAATTGGGTTTTGTTTTAGATGTTCATATGCTTTGGATGTTGGCCCATTGTGGCAAAAATAACTATATTTAGGCAAGATTTTCATATGTTCATGCATTGTTTAACATACATGTATAGTGTGTGAACTCTAAGTGTTTGATTAAATGCCCAAATGGCATTTTCATGTTGTTTTGGACTCTGATGAGTAACAATTTTTGGGGATCACCATAATTATTCATGTTTATCATGTTTTGATCATTGGTTGTATGTTTTACACACTTTGACCCAAGTGTGCTTGGTCAAGCCTTGATCATGCATCACGCATGCATTTCACATGCATACTAGATGCACCTTGCTGCACACACTCTAACACTTGACATGTTTTGCATTCACTCATACTAATTAAGTCTTTTTTAGACCTTTTAGCACATATAACATGTTCTTGTGTCTATGTCATGCCTAGTTATATATCATGTTCCATCATCCTTAGCATGTCATGTTTACTTTATGCTTTGTAGTATTGTGTTTTTAAGATGTTTTATCTTTTGTTTGAGCTTCTTTTTCTCATTCATCTTGTACCCCTCATGAATCTTATCATTGTTCATATCTTCTTTTCTTTCCCTTCTTCCTCTTGATTAATTTGTCTAATCGTGACAAAAAAGGGGAGAGTATACTGAAGTGTTTCGTCATTTCTATATGACTCATGTGCACATTCTTAGGAGGAGAAATTCTATCTCGTGCACATTCATAGGGGAAGAAAGCCATAGGAGAGATGCATATATCAAGGGGAGAAGACATCTTTTTTTAGAAAACCTTGTTTTGTCTTGTTTTACCTTATGCTTATTTTCTCGTTGCTTTATGGTGCTTTGAGTTACATTTAGTATCTATGCTTTATTGTTCTCATCGCATCGTGTTTATGTGTTGGACATGCATACATCTTTATACTATTGTGCTTTATTGGTTGCATGTTCAAATGATCATTTGCTTTGCTATATGATCACTGTAGTCATTTCCATATGACTGTCATGTGTTTGATCATGTTGCTTATATGTTTCACAACATATTTACTTGATCGTTTTTTACTTATTACATTATACTTGTCCTTTTATCACTTGATTTACCTTAAGGGTCTAATGTATTTTGTGCAAGTGTTTCAAGTTATAAGTATTTTGTTCCAAGTTCATCACAGCTTCTAGAATTAGGCGTGAGTGAGTTTTGTCATTGTTTCCAAACTCTCGTTTAAGTCTAGAGTCTGTTATAGGGTGTTTTGTCACAGAATAGCCAAAGGGAGAGATTGTAAAGTTATGATTTATAACTATGTTTTATGTTGGCTTTATTCTATGACAAAAAGTGTTGTAATTGCTTTAATTTTATTCCTTGTATTTTGTGGGATTTTATTGTATTGGGTTTTGTAGTAAGTTGGTGAAAAATCGAGCATGAAATGAAAATTAGTGCATTTCGTGACTAGCTCACGAGAAGTTCATAAGAAGGGTTCTCGCGAAAAGGGCATACAAGAAGCACATGACTGGAAGCTGAAGAGTCGTGCCAAGCCTTCAATTTCATGAGTGTCTCACAGGTAAGGCCTTCTCGCGAGATACCCAAGAAACCTTCAATCTAGAGGATTTTTAAGTGTGACTTTTTTACTCTTCACCCATACTATATATATCCTCATTACCCACAAAATTAAAGGAAGCCATTCAGAGAAAAAAACCTTAGAGAGGTTTTCTATAACACACACCCATCTTTAGAGAGAGAGCTACTCATCCTTAGTGAGAAATCATTCTAGCTTCTTCTCCTTTCCTCTCCCATTGTCATATCTTGAGAGGAGATTTGTACCCAAACACAACCTACACCTTTTTAGAGTGTAGAGAGTGTTTTGGAGCTAGGAAACTTTGGGAATTTGCCAAAAGAAGCCGGTGAGGCTTAGCAAATGTAATTGGGCGTATTGTGTGATCCGGAGAGCTAGAGAAGACAAGGCTTGGCTAAGTCAGTTGGTAGTAGGAGATTGAAGAGCTCAAGTACATTGGATAGACTAGGCTTGGAGGATCTTTTATTATTCGTGTACTCCAACTTTATTCTCTAGTGGATTGATTTACCACTTGGAGGGCAGTATAGAGGTTTTTCGCCAAGTTTTTCGGTTTCCTTTTCGATAACACGTCTTAGTGTTATCTTGTGGTTGCATTTCTCTCCTCTTACTCTTATGCTTTACTTTTATTGTTTATTGTTCTTATTTATGCACTAGAGTAGTATCGGTTTATTACGCTTCATTTACTCTTGTTCCGCACTTAGATAAGTTTGAGTAAAAACAACCGAGCCGTAATTTTAATTAGGGGTCTAAACAAGCTCTTGTGTTTTCACACAAATTCGAGCTTTCAACATTAACCAACAAATACCACATATTGTGAACCACGGAAGTAAGAACATGACCTTGGAATAATGACATGCTCACTAGATGTAGTGGGCCTTTTCTATAATATTGGGTTGGGCTGCCTCCTGCTATACTCGGCCCAAATATTCTGAATAAGGGAGTTGAGATTGGTCCAACTGCAACTCAATTTGGTTCGGCTTGTGCACAAACTATGCCTCGTTTACCATGAGCATGCTTACGGTAGGTAGAGCTACTTTGGATGAGCTGTGGCAAACAGACATAATAATAATAATAACAAAAGAAAGTACTTCAGCTTTTTAATTAAAGTGAATAAATAATCCCTAATTAAGAAAGATAATCACAATAATAACAATCACTTTTGTAAAGAAAGCAAGGGGAATAAGTGGATGATACACAAGTTAATCAAAAGAAAGAAATCAGATCAATCTTATCCACAGAACCAAGACCAGAGAGGGAAGAACGTTTCTTCTCAACGCGAATAATTTCCCAGGGAAATCCTGCCATGGAAATTAATCACTTTGAGGGAAACGGACCTGAAGGGTTGGTGCCCGAAAGAATCCTTTTGCTTAATCAACCAATTGGTGCATGCCTACCATTCTAACTATTTGTTTTTTTTTTTTTTTAAACTTTCCTTATCTTCTATTATTCCTTTTTCTTATCTTTCCCTTTCTTCCCTTTTTCTCAATACCTTTTTTTTTTTTTCATTGTTTTCCTTCGAGGTTCCTGTTACCGTGCTTCCCCCTGTGTGCATGGCCAAGGCCCCTTTTTATAATGCCTATCGTGACCGAGTTTTACTATTTTAGCTCTTAACCACCTTTGTCTGGTCTGGGTGTACTTGCCGACCACCACTAGTCTGTTGGTTATGCCACTACCCATTACCAAACAAAGACGATTGTTTTGTTTGTTTGTCTGTCGTGGCACCCTTACCTGCTACGGTGTAGGTCCTCTCTCTCTCTACTCACCAGGCATGCACCTATTGGTTCCAACTCATCCTTACTTCTTTTGGGTGGTATGTCATCCCAGCAAGACATTCCTCCCAAAAGAGCCTTAACAGGAACCTCAGAATAGGTTTTCCCCTATCCTCACTGCCAGACCATGCCCTCTTACCTCTGACCCATGACCTTACCGTGTCCTGTATTGACTGGGTATAGGCTAGTGATGTCTGGGCCTTGCATGTGCCTCTCTTCCATGTATGTCCAAAATCTATCTACTGCTCATGCGTTCGTCGTGGTTTGGAGGCTTGCCCACATAGTTTACCGTCCGTCCTTGATTTCTTATGTGAGCTGTTTTTTGATTTCTCGCTCCCCTTAAGGGCTGGGCTTTATTTGATGTTGTGCTTTGCCTTCTTTCAGCCTACTCCTTGACTGCTATCATTTCCTGCCATATCACCCTGCCATTTTTGTTGTGACGTCTTTTAACTTAATCCTACTGGGCCTCTTTGGGCCTGCCATTTATTCTTCTTCTAGTGGCTCAGTATGGCCATTGGTTTTTTTATTACAATACTTGCGAGCTCCTGTGTTCCATTTGTTTTCTCTTGGGCATCCTTGGCTCATTTGCTTTTCTTGGGCTTCCTTGGCACTTTTCCTAACTCTGTATTCTCATGGGCTTTTACTAACTTCTTTGGGCTTCCCCAGCCCAATTACCTTATCCTTATCATTGGGGCTCATGGGCTTGCCATCAACCCCTTACGTTTTTTGCTTGCATTACTTTGGGCCTGCTGTGGCCTATTCTCACTTTTTTACATCATATACTACCCATGGGTTTGCTACTTCTCTCTTTCTGGGCTCCTTTAAGCCCGTTTGCTTTCTCAAGGCCAATTTGTTTATTTCATAGACCTGTGATCCATTATTCCTGCCATTTGGTCTTAATGGTTTTTCTATCCATTTACCAACTCTTTTCTATCCGCGTTGCTAGGCTTCTTCTTTCTATTTGGATTCCCAAAATGATCACAACACTAGGCAAGCACTTACCTACTCCTATTGAACATTTTTAGTTTTAGAGCTTCTTTTATTCTTTTCAGGTTTTTTGGTCATTTCCTATTTTAACTTGAGCCAGGATAGCTTTAATCTAGCTTTCTGTAACACTACTAGAGGAACACAAAAACAAGAAGCATTACTTTGACCAAATCCTGTTTGTTGCTAATATTGCGAGATCTAGGTATGTGCATAACAACCATCCACATAAAATTATTAATTTGAAGTAGCCACAAAAGGATAATGTAAACCTCAAATAAAAATCAAGCATTTAGATCATGCCTACTACTAAAGTAAAGGGAATTACAAGTGTTGCACTCCATCCATACTACAAAAATGACTTCAGTTCTTATATGTAACAATCTGCTTAATATGATAACACGTTTGGTACATCAAGTAAAACAAGGCTCTAAAGTAGCTACATATGAAGAATATTGGATATCAAGATCCTTCTTCTACTGTAGAGTTTCGGTGTCAATTAAAAGAAACTTATATTTCTTATGTTCTACTGGACTGTGGATGCACCAAAAAAGTCTGAAGTGAACCATACTTGGTAAAGGCAATAAAATAAGCTACTCTTTCAAATGGTACAACAAAAAGTTTATTCCAAGAATCAACCACACCATACTCCATCATCAACCATATGGAGTATTAGAGGCCAGGTTGTTCATCACCACTATCATAATTAATGAAAGCCAGTTTTTCCTTGAATAGTGCAAGATATGTTTGAGAGTAGTATGCATCCATTAAACCATCAGGCCGTGCTAGCTTTCTGAATTTTTCAGTATTGATATCAAATGCCATAACTATATTAAAGCTCCGCTCTTCTTCTTCTATGATATGTGCCATCCAGTGCAAAGCTCCACCAACCAATGGGAATGGCAAAAGAAAACTATAATCATAGAACATAGTATTGGTTGTGAACATGATTCCAATCTATCTCCAGGAATCCAAACTTAACGTATACACCTTAATCTTATGAGTAGCAGAAGACAAACACGAAATCCTTACAACCTTGTAGTCATTATTCTCGGAATGCTATGCAAATTCGAGTATAATAGATCGTAACTTTCTTAAGCAAGTATCAGGCTATCTCTAGAATTTTCTAATATGGGGTTCCACAGATATATAACATTAGCTTTAAGTGGTGAAACACAATAAGCCATTGCACGAACCAACTATTCTGGAACACCTAGGAGAAAAATCAAAGGGGAACAACCTTAGAATTCCTATCAAACGATTTTACAAAAACAATGTATTCAAATTGACATGATAAAAAATAAAATAAAAAAGTAGAAAAATGAAAAGACAAATCTTGGTGTAAAATTTTGTGCGGTTGAATGTTGCACTCATAATTGTGGACTCCATGTTATATATCATATATATATGAGTAAGAATGTTACTATTGTTTGAATGATTATTGTGATTTACTGATAATAATTAAAACCTAGAATTTTTTTTTCCTAATATAATGAAGGAGGCAATTGATTGTCTTTTAAATCAATTATATATATATATATATATAAACAGAGACTCCATGCGAGAGAATAAAGGTCTTGCCATGTGGCACTCTAATTTTGCAAATGTTGTGGATTGTTAAATGAAATGCATTTTTTTTTATTATTACCAAAATAAAATATGCTTGAGATTGACATGATATTTATAAGAGAGAGAGAGGGGAACCTGAGGAACCGCCACTTTCGTCATACTAGCCTTTAACCACCATCAAGCTGCCGAAACCCCTACAAGTATTTTATTTTTTATTTTTTTTAATTAGGGGCTTAAATATGATTTTGGTTTAGGTAATTTGGTTAGATAGTTTTTGTTTTGGATATATAAGTAGAGAGAATATTTGGTGCGCAATATAAAGCCATATTCTACCATGGTTTTAAATTATCTATAAGACACATGCATACGCTCTTGCCCACGCTATGTGATAGGCCAAAAATGTATTGACCCCTTATGATGAATTAACTAATTAATTATCTAAGTGAATTAATTAGGTTCAATTACATGCAATGAGCATGGTAGCACAAACAAATCACCAATAACTAAAGTATGCAGCGAAAAATAAATTGACACAGTGATTTATTTATGAGTGGGGAAAGCCAACACGACAAAATCCCCATCAGGTGATTTTAAGATCATCACTCCCGAGAATTCACTATTATCACAACAAGCAGTTACAAGTAAGGGAATCCCAATACTTTATATCAATTTACAGTTGAATTCTTACCCCAATACCCAATTGGACTTGTTCTATAGTGACAATCTCTCCTTGTAATGCATGGCTCCCAGTACGTGACTAACTAATTGCGCGAATCCTAGTACGCGACTTCAATCACCAACTAGAGAAGGTTGTTGGCTACAAAGTTCTTTAGTTCATCCAAACGATGAAGATCTAGAAGATGCTTGGTCACAAAATGCTATAGTATACAAACACAGTAACTTCTTCACAGGAAAGATGAACTAGGGCAAAACTCTATCTCCGGTCACAATTTGCTTGAACAAACTTTACTCAACGCTTGTGCAACTTGTGTCACCTTTGACGACCCTTAAAATAATCCTTTTATATGTCTAGGGTTGTGAGAGAAGAAAGCCCAAACACATAATCACAGATTAAAGTTAAAACAGAACAAAAAAATTTGTTTTTCTTAAACCACGACAGATAGCCATCTATTGAGCAGCTGTCTAGCCACGGGGCTAGAACAGCTCTTCAAGCTTGATAGATACTAGCTGTCGAGCTTTAATGAACTTGCACTTTTCAGCTTGAATCTTGGACAGACTTTCATGGCTTTAATACTTGATCTTGAAACAAGATTTCTTGAAGTATTAAACATATCCTAGATCTACCCAAATACAGTAAAGTGCATTTTGTCAAAAGATTAGTCAATTACATAAAATAGTGACATATGTTCCTAACAAGTGAATCACATATGTCCTAACAATCTCCCCCTTTGGCAATCCATGACAAAACCACAACAAATAAATGAACATATGAGAGAAGTCATAAATCACTCAACTCATATTCACTTATTGAATACAATAAAATATATCCTGACACAAACTCTTGAAAAACTTTACAAGAAGAGAGTTTATGACAAGTAGATTTTGACAATCTGTATTTTTGAAACACTTTGAACAAAACTCATCAATGCATCTTAGTATAAAACAGAAATAATAGATTGCATACAAGTAATAAGAAGCATATGCATAAAGAGAGAAAAGAAACAACACATGTAAGGGTAGGTGAAAGAAATATACATCGACATATAAAGAAGATAAGTACAATGTATGTCAATAATGGTCACAAAACCTAAGGTACAAGAATAAATGTATATAAAGTAGAGAAAATAAAAAGATACATATAATCCTAACTACATCCCTCAGATATCAACATTCCCCCTAACAAAATGGTCCTATACTAACTCTCTCCCTAAGAATGACTACTCTCATATCCAAAACTATTCCCCATCTTTGTCACGAGTGACAAAGGGTAAAAGTGTCAAGTAGACATCTTATCTGTATCGGAAAAGCTAGCATCTCCATCATCATCATCCTCAAAAGCAGTAGCATCATCATCATCATCCTCAGCATCACACGCCTTTGGAATATGTGGAGGAGAAGTCTCAGGATTGAAGCCACCTATGACCGCCTCCTATCATGCTATACGGCCGACATGAATGTTCACCTAATACAACTCAGTAGAGAGTGTATCAAGACAAGCATCCATGTGCTGAAGCTGCGTTATGATGTTTTCGAGAGTCACATCGCTCGTAGACAAGGAGGGAGCGGATGTGGATGGAGCAGATCAGGATAGGCCGAACGGGAGGGAGGAGCTACTGACCTAGACTGCCTCAACCTAAATTGTGCCTCGCTCCGTTTAACGGTAGTGGCAACTATGACACAAATATGGGTAAAATGGTTGGACATTGGAAAGGTGTTAGGTTCTAAATGTTTAGAACAATTGGCAAATCGTGAACACAAACTTGTCTAAATATAGATCTTAGAGTCTATAGGTTTTATTAGACAATACTCAAGGTGATTCAAGTCAAGATTCAAGAGCATGCAAGCTGCAGGAAGAAGACTTCATATTCTACCTGGTTTGATTGATCGAAGAATAGGCTCGATCAATCGAAAATCGTATCTGCAGAATTTTAAGTCAGCCCAAACAGCAGCTTAAGCCCATTAGGATTAGGGTTTCAGATCTACTTCTCCCACTATATAAAGGAAACCCTAAGCTATGTTTTTGAGACTTGAAAGAGAGAGAAAAGAGTGTCTCTTTTGTATCTAAGGTTTTCTACCTAAACCTCTCTAAGTCTTTGTTGCTCATATTGCTGTTTGTGTGAATCTCTTGTGAGATCTTTGAAGAGCTTTCCTTCACATAAACTTAGGGTTGTCAACATCTTGATGATCAACTTAGTTGCTGCCATTGGAGCTTAAAGAATAACAAGCGTGGGTGCTTGTAGTTGATTAGAGAATCTAAGAAAGAAGGAGTCCGTGGATTCAGATCTTGCACGTGGTCGTATTAGTAAGTTCTACTGGTTGGTAGTATTAGGAAGTCAAGCGGGGAGCTTGTAAGTCCTTTTGTATGAATTTCGATTTTTTCAAAGTGGATTTAGGTTTACTTTGAGGATAGCTAGGTCAAATCCTCCCTAGATTTTTACCGTGTGGTTTCCTGGGTCATCATATCATTGTGTTATTTATTATTCCGTTAGTTATATTTTTGATATGATTGTATGTTTGTGATAACCTAGAATTGTATAAATTGACTAAGTTAATCACTTGGCTAATTAACTAGGTTAATTCGGTTGGTTTAAGGGGTCTAAAACTGTTCAAGTGGTATCAGAGTGGGTAGCTCTTCTGTTTTAGATCTTTTGATCTAAGGGCTGATCCTTGACCCCTATTGTCATGGATAATTTGAAGTGTCTTTCTGATCATGTTTCTACTCATGCTTCTATTGATTTTTTTTGATGCTTTTGAAACTCTTCGTAAGGAATTATCTAAATCTTTGAAAATTGCTAAGAAATTTAAAGAAGAGTTAAAATTGGCTAATCTTGAAAAAGAGGATTTGATTGTGAGATTAGACGAGTCTAATAAAAAGAATGAATTTTTGAGAAATCAAATTTCCTCTCAAGATGAGAAGATGAAAAGCTTGGAACAAGAGTTAGTTGAATCTAAAGCTAAAATTGAAAATTTGACTAGTACCAAGCCTGTTGATGATAACAGAAGTGTTTCTATTTCTCTTAAGCCTAAAGCTGAAAAAGTTTATATCCCTCCTTTCAAGAGGAATAATAAAAAAAAAAATGCTTATTTTGCTAGGTTAGACAAAAGAAAAAGTTCTGATGTAGACACTGAAGTTTCTAAACCTATATCTAAACCTACTGTTAAAGAGCATAATAAATCTGTTTTTGTGCCTACCTGTCACCTTTGTGGTGCTATTGGTCATATTAGACCAAATTATTCTTTGTTAAGGTAAAAACTAAAATCTGAGACTAGATTTGTTGTTAGGAATACTGATGTTCCTAAATTTGTTCCTGTTTGCCATTTTTGTGGTGTCCGTGGTCACATTTGTCCTAATTGTCATAAGTTAAAACTTAAGCATTTTGTATGTCAATCTAGGATATGTGATGATATTTCTCCTGCCATAAGTCCATATAAATTGTTTCTTATACTTTTGAAAAATTTAAGCTTGTTGGCTTGTGAAAGGAATTTGCAGGATTTCAGTCTCTCTCAGAAGATTGGTATAATTCCTCAAATACACTCTGCTTCTCATGGATTTTCACCTACAAAGCCGAAGTCTCGTGCTATATGGGTGACAAAAGATTCTCCAAGGTGAGTGTTGCTGACTTGTCCCTGATTTAATTCTTTCAATTAATTGTGGATATGTCTTGTTTCTGTTTTTGGTTTTTTTTTTTTTTTAGTTTTTTTTTTTTGTAGTTTTTTTATTTAAAAAAAAAATCCGAAAACATTTTTGGTTTTTTTTTTTTTTCAGTTTTTTTTTTTTGTAGTTTTTTTATTTAAAAAAAAAATCCGAAAACATTGAAAACTTTCAAAAAGGAAAAAATATTTTATTTTGTGTCTTGTTTTATTTTTCTTGAGGATTACATGAGTTTTAATATCTCTCTTGATTTAGATCATGCTTGACATTGTGTAGATACTTAAATAGTTTGTGCTAAGCTATTTTTGATTTCATATGAGTATGTACTAGGTTGTAAATGTACTCATGGGTTAATTAAGAAATTGATATTTTTTGTTTGTGTACCCTCTATAGCTTAGTTTAGCACTATCATGCATTGCTTTTACATTATTCATTTAGCATAATATGTGCTTTTTGTTTTTGGTTCTAAATTTTTTAAAAACCAAAAAGATTTTTGTGTTTTATATTTCACATCTTGGATTTATAATCACGGTTGGCCATATTATCTTTACATAACTAGTTTATGTACCTTGTTTAGCTTGGATGAGCTTACTTTATTGCACTTTACTAGCTGAAACTTTGTAGTGCATGTTGTGTGGAAAAGATGTTTGTGGTTATTAATCACTTTGTCTTAATCTTGAAGTCACATGTTATTTGACTGTCAGATTTGATCCTTTTGAGAAAGGCATAAATAACCATCTCACCACTGCTCACTAGTCAATCATGAACACCTTAGTGCATATCGTAAGATTTTGTGCTCTCGAAAGTGTAGCACATGCACAAAAAGAACATAAGGTATAGCCTTGGTTTAAATGCTTAATGCTTAAAATTGGTGTGTACTATTAGGCTTGATGCCAAATCACTTAATTAAAATTGGTGTGTACTATTAGGCTTGATGTCAAATCACATAATTAAAATTAGTGTGTACATTATAAGGCAAATTCAAGAAACTTACATGATTGCAAGCTTTTGTTCTAAGAGATGTGAGAGTTATATGATGTAACTCTTTAGGTGATAATTTCTTTTAAATTCTATGTGATGAATTTTGTAGACTTTGTGTTTGATTTCTATTCACATATCACCTCACATGCATCTCAAGCTTTTACTAATTGCACATACTATACAAGTTACTCTTTGCTAAACTTGGTACATTTTATTGTGTGTGATCTTGTTGTGGCTATCCAAGATTAAAATTTCCTTGATCTTAACGCAAAATGTGTTTAAAGTTTGAGAAATTAAAATTTCTAGGGCTTGTATTGAATCCGAATTGGGGATTTTGTTCAATTAGAATTTAATTGATGAAATTGACTTGTTGTTTTGATGAAATTAAGCATTATATTGTATGTGTTGTGTTATGTGATGCTCAATTCATCAATTTGTTTAAAAGAATTCAACAAGTGGTTTTCAAATTTTTGGGGTTTTTGTTAGAAACTCCGTGCTCAAGCCAATTTTGTTAAATTGAACTTAAATTGAACTTAGTTTTACTGCATTAGAGCATGCATCATGACATATTTTTTCATGCATCATTTGTGTTTCAGATTTACATGCATTGCATTAATTTCTGTATCCATCTTGCAGTTTTGCAGTCATATTTCTCATTGTTTTCACACATAACATGTATACATTTTGCTACATTGGGTACTCAACTTGATCAAAAAATTGATTGATTAATTTTTGAGTTATGTACTTTCTAGTATATGCTATTTTTTATGTGTGAACTGTAGAAAATTATTTTCTTAAGAGATATGATGGATAATCAATGTGCAAATATTTTCTCTACTCATGCGACTGTTTATGGGTCACATAGTGCCATGTTTGCATTTTATTGAAAGAGAGAATATTTTTTCTTCATGTGTATTCTCAACTTAGTTTTTTTTTTTAAAAACTTGGTTTGTGTCTTTTTATTTATCCCCACTCCCTTTATTTTTCCCCAAATTTTTTTTTTCGTAAAACTTGTTTTGTTTTTCCTATTTTTATAGGGGGAGAAGCTTGTTTTCACCCTTTGTTGTTCGTAGGGGGAGTTGTCTCTATTTTTTATAGAGTTGTATTGTTTTGTGTCCCCTTGGTTCTCTATTTTCTCTTATCCTTTTTTGCGTATGTTGACTGTTTACTCTTTGTATGAGTTGTCTTTGTCAATACATGACAAAAAGGGGGAGATTTAGATGAAATGTGGGAATATGTGGGAATCTTGTTTGTTTTGTTTAGAGGGAGATGAATTTGTTTTTGATAGGGGGAGAATATAAATAAAAACTTTTTGTTGTATCTAACTTAGGGGGAGAGTTAGTTTACTTATGTTTTTATTTCTATTTCTTGATACACTGCTCATTGATTTATATTTATGAGTTATTTATGATATATGTTTTTGTTTTGTGTTTTATGAAGTCAAGAATTTATTTGTTGATTTACTGTTTTTTAGTCACACATGCATTTATGCGTTTTGTTTAGTGTTTTAGGAAATATACAGGTTGATTCAATTGAGATGCTGTCTACACTTGCAACTGATGGATAGTAGTTAGGTTGAATTTGTTGTAATGGCATTTTATTGTATTGGGTTGTTCTTGTATTTAAGCATTTCATTTTGTATGAAAGTTTTGTCACGAATTCCCAAATGGGGAGCTTGTTAGGTTCTAAATGTTTAGAACAATTGGCAAATCGTGAACACAAACTTATCTAGATATAGATCTTAGAGTCTGTAGGTTTTATTAGCCAATGCTCAAGGTGATTCAAGTCAAGATTCAAGAACATGCAAGCTGCAGGAAGAAGACTTCACATTCTGTCTGGTTTGATCGATCGAAGAACAAGCTCGATCGATCAAAAATTGTATCTGCAGAACTTTAAGTCGACCCAAACAGCAGCTTAAGCCTATTAGGATTAGGGTTTCAGATCTACTTCTCCCACTATATAAAGGAAACCCTAAGCTACGTTTTTGATACTTGAAAGAGAGAGAGAAGAGAGTGCCTTTTTTGTATCTAGGGTTTTGTACCCAAACCTCTCTAAGTCTTTGTTGCTCATATTGCTGTTTGTGTGAATCTCTTGTGAGATCTTTGAGGAGCTTTCCTTCCCATAAACTTAGGGTTGTCAACATCTTGATGATCAACTTAGTTGTTGCCATTGGAGCTTAAAGAATAACAAGCGTGGGTGCTTGTAGCTGATTGGAGAATCCAAGAAAGAAGGAGTCCGTGGATTCGGAGCTTTGCACGTGGTTGTGTCAGTAAGTTCTACTGGTTGGTAGCATTAGAAAGTCAAGTGGGGAGCTTGTAAGTCCTTTTGTATGAACTTTGATTCTTTCATAGTGGATTCAGGTTTACCTTGAGGATAGCTAAGTCAAATCCTCCCCAGGTTTTACCATGTGGTTTCCTGGGTCATCATATCATTGTGTTATTTATTATTCTTATATTCTTGATATGATTGTATATTTGTGATAACCTAGAATTACATAAATTGACTAAGTTAATCACTTGGCTAATTAACTAGGTCAATCTAGTTGGTTTAAGGGGTCTAAAACTGTTCAAAAGGGAACAGAAAAATGGCGTAAGATCCTTGTGAAAGCTGAAGGAAAGATGAGTTTATCATGAGACGCTGAATCCCTATGGACATATATGATAGAAAGAATAAAGTGAGAAGGAAAATCTATAGTAAGATGCTTAAGAAGGGATAAAAAAAATCGAGCACAATGCTCTATGATACCACTTGATAGGCCAAAAATGAATTGACCCCTTATGATTAATTAATTGATTAATTAGCCAAGATTATTAATTAATCGAATTAACATGCAAAGTGCGTGTGTTGGGAAATTTAGACCACGGCTGATAGAATTAACAAGTTTTGAACCCAAGTTGTTAATTAGATTTATTATTAATAAAACTTTTTAAAACAACCAAACATCAATATCACGTCAAAATCATGCGGCGGAAAAAATAAATAAGATAAGATATGATGACTTAGGAAAACCAATGAAACCAACCAGTTTCATAGTAAAAAACTTGGGGGAAAATCTTCCCGAAAAGCAATCCACTATAGTAAAGACAAGTTTTAGATTTAGTACAAAACCTTTGTCCGTAGACTTTACAATCTCCGTAGATGAACTCAAAGCAGAAACCTTCTACTGCTTCAGAACCTCTGAACTCTTCAATATATGAACGACACCCTTTAATGTTGCACGGATCCCAATATGTGACTAACTCCTTTGCACAAATCCCAGTACGAGACTCACTCAGTCACCAACTAGAAGAAGAATGTTGGTTGCAAAATTCTTCACTTCATCAATAATAAAGATCAAGAAGCACTTGGTTACAAAATCCTAAGGCGCAAAGACGCAGTAGCTTCTTTCAGAGAGAATAAGGCATCGGTCACCTTTTGCATATGTTCTCCTTATATTCTCTTATGTGACGGCCTCTAAAATAAGCCTTATATAGGTCTAGGGTTGTGAGAAAAGAAACCCTACACAAATACATAAGCCTGGCCCAAAAATAGAAATCTGAATTCCCGTAACCTTGACAGATAGCAGCTATCGAGGAGGTATTGAGAAGGTGTCGAGGTTTAATGAATCTTAACAGATACAACTATCGAGAAGGTGTTGAGGGGACAGAAGCTTTCTCGATCGATCGATCAGTTATCGAGAAGCTATCGAGATTGCGATAAGAATCAGTTGAAGAGCTCGACAAATAGTCAGGTGTCGAAGCGGTGTCGAGTAGCTATCGAGTTTTAAAATTTAGCACTTTCTCACTTGATTCTTGGACAGACTTGCATGGCTTTAACACTTGAACTTGAAACAAGGTTTCTTGAAATATTAAACACATCCTAGATCTACCCAAATACAAGTAAGGTGCATTTTGTCAAAGGATTAGCCAACTACATAAAATAGTGACATAGGTTCCTAACATGTAAATCACATATGTCCTAACAATCTCCCCCTTTGGCAATCCATGACAAAACCACAACAAACAAATGAACATATGAAAAAAGTCATAAATCACTCAACTCATATTCACTTGTTGAATACAATAAAATCTATCCTAGCACAAACTCTTGAAAAACTTTGCAAGAAGAGAGTTTATGGCAAGTAGACTTTGACAACCTGTATTTCTGAAACACTTTAAGCAAAGCTCATCAAGGCATCTTTGTGTAAAACAGAAATAATAGATTGCATACAATTATGAGAAACATGTGTATGAAGATAGAAAAGAAACAACACATGTAAAGGTTGGTGAAAGAAATATACATTAGCATATAAAGAAGATAAGCACAATGTATGTAAACAATGGTCACAAGACCCAAGGTACAAGAAGAAGGAAGTAAGCACTCCCCCTAACAAGATGAAACACATCTCCTCCTTACAAAGGAATGTATTTCTCCCCCTAACATGTAGAATCTTTAAAAAGAAACCACATATCTCCACAAATTCTCCCCCCTTTTGTCATGATTGACAAAGGGTGCAAGAAGCTAGAAAGCTTCACCCTAGAAACATAAAGATGATCAAGGAAGCATAAAGAAACCCATATAAATGCATGAATGTAATGAAACAAGATGTAATGGATGACAAGATAAAAGAAGGATGCAAAACATGTAAAAAACACATCTCTTAACAAGAAAAATGTGAAGCACATTGATCCCAAAACATACACACACACACAACAAGTCTAATCAATTTTATATTTCAAAAACAAGTTAAAACAGTTTAGTGAGTATACAATAGCACATGTAAAACCTTGTGATGGCCAAATCACATTGTACCTGCGCATGTATCAAGAGTAGCAAAGAATATTGCGTGTTGTGTGTGAAAAACATCGCAAGATTGCATATGTGTATACATGTTATAACGATTTGAGATATGAGAAAATAACTTTAATTCACACACAATCATAACTGTTTGATGGAGACTATCACCTTCGAGGTACATCCTATAACTCTCACATCTCCTAGAATACATGCTTGCAACCATATTTAAAGCATTTTTTATCTTTTTGCTTTTTATTTTCTTTGCATATTTTCTTTTATTTTTAGCATATCATACA
This sequence comes from Quercus suber, assembly GCF_002906115.3. Lineage (NCBI taxonomy): Eukaryota > Viridiplantae > Streptophyta > Magnoliopsida > Fagales > Fagaceae > Quercus > Quercus suber. The sequence continues at coordinate 49,631 of NW_027070249.1, forward strand.
TGGGCGTAAAAGGAGAGAAAAGAAATACCCAAGATGTTAAGCACTTGACATCGCACTTTTGTTATACCGAAGCATAGGAATGTCTTTGATACTGCACTTTTACTATGCCGAAGCATACAGGTGTCATATTATGATTGGCGGGCAACAGTGGTGAGATGGTTATTTATGCATTTCTATTAGGATTTTCTAGTCCTACCCGTCAAAAAGAGTGATATGAGTGTTAAGTTGAAGAGATAACTTAATCTTACTCATCATAAATAAGAGCCACAAAGCTCACTTGCTTAATTGTGCATAGAAATGCTCATCTAAGGTACAAGAGATGCAAAGTTTAGAAAACTCTGTTTCATTGGCCATCCAACGTACATAAGTACCAAAGTACACAAAACACACACTGTTTTTGTATTTTTCCTTTTTATTTTTATTTTGAAAACAAAACAAAATAAAAACTAAACAACCATACAAAAACAGAAAAATAATATGAGAGCATGAAAGAAAGATGCATAAGCATGAAGGTATGATAGAAGGGTGCAAATGCATGAAAACATGATTTCAAAAGCAGATAAGAAATCAAGCAAAGAGAATCCTACTTTAGATAGAAAGAATTAAAGTAGAGGACAAACAGAAAAGACAATTAAGTCTTAGGCTCCTTTCTCACCCACTCAGCACGAGTCTTTGGCCGTGAAGATGAAAAGGCATGTATCCTAGTATGTCTACTAAAGAAGATAGAAGAATTAGAATTCTCCTGAAATTGAGTTAAAAAGCTCAAAACTTTTAATAACTCTCCAAACAAAGGTGTAGGTCTTTGAGAGGAAATCTGTGACCGTTTGGACAATTGCTTATGAGGATACAACTTAAAGCAATTAAGACGAATGTGTCCAGCAACACCACAATGATGACAAACATGAGATCTAATAAAGGATTTAGAATGAGACAGATCAGTTTTAGATTTCATAACTTTATCACCTTTCTCAGATTGTGACACAAAGACAGTCCTTAATCCAAAAGCCGTGGAAGAGGAGGGGCTGGAGGAAACAACATATCCTAAGCCAGTCTTATCAGAACTAGTCTTTTGAGCACTCAAGACCTCATCAAGCTTTGCACTAAACATCCTCTCTATTTAAGTTCTAGCTTGACTAAACTCAACCTCAAGATTCTTGACCTTCTCTTCTAATGAGGCGTTCTCCACAACAAGAGTCTCAACTAACCTTGTAGTCTCATCCAGTTTGACTAACAGATCAGCTTTTTCAGTATTTACCTCATTCAACTCTTTTCTACAAAGATGAGAAGTCTTTTCAGATTTTATGAATTCAGTGCATAGCTTATTGTAGGCTTTCTAAAGGGTCATCTTCTTAGGTACTTCATCATTAGGAAAATCCTCACTATCACTAGCACTCTCCACAATTACTTTATCAGTTGTGACAGCAAAGGCCATAACGTGGCGACATTCATCCACAAGCTCATCAGGAGAGTCATCCTTATTATCACTCAAAGTAGCAAAGAACCCTTTATCTTTTGATTCTTTGGTCTTTTCCTTCATGAGGTAGTTTGGATACTCTATTCTCATATGACCAAAACCTTTGTACTTATGGCATTTGATGAGGGGTTTCTCATTCTTGCCCTTCCTAGAGGATTTAGGTTTCCTAGGAGGTTTGCCCTTATCATTTTTCCTAAACTGAAGAAGCTTGATAATCTCATCAGTTATGAAGGTTAGATCCTCATCCTTATTATCATCTTCATCTTCATCTTCACTTTCAGAGTCCTCAATCTTTTCCTCTATACCCTTAAGAGCTAAGTTTTTGCTTTTTCCACCTTTTCCCATTGAGCCTAATCCCATTTCATAGGTTTGAAGGTTCCCTACAAGCTTAGTCAAAGAAATTTGATCAATGTCCTTGACTTCTTTAATGGCAGTGATCTTGGCATGGAATCTTTCAGGTAAGGACCTAAGGATTTTCTTAACAATTTTGGATTCTGCAATAGATTCGCCAAGATTGAAAGCAGAATTCACAATATCCTTGAGTTTAGCATAGAACTCATCAAAGGTCTCATCCTCGTCCATTCTTATTTCTTCAAAACTACTAGTGAGTTGTTGAAGCTTTACAATCTTTACTGCCTTAGTACCTTCATAGGTGGTCTCAAGAATGGTCCATGTTTCCTTGGCAATTTCTGTGGATGATATTTTCTTGAATTCCTCATTGGACACCTCACAAAACAAAGCATTCAAGGCCCTACTGTTGAAATTTGCCGCAATGATTGTTGCATCATCCCAATCCACCGGCGCTTCCTTTGGCTTAATCCACTAACTTCAACATCTTGCCAAACCAATTCACCTAGAGCCTGCAAAAAGACTTTCACACGAACTTTCCAGTATGCATAATTAGTTCCATCAAATAAATGAGGTATAAATAAAGATTGTCCTCTATCCATGACAACAGGGGTCAATGGATCACACTCAGAAAATTAATCCAATTAGAGTGAACCTGCTCTGATACCACTTGTTGGAAAATTTAGACCCCAGTTGATAGAATTAATAGCTTTTAAACCCAAGTTGTTAATTAGACTTATTATTAATAAAACTTCTTAAAACAACCATACATCAATATCATGTCAAAATTATGTAGTGGAAAAAATAAATAAGAAAAGATATGATGACCTAGGAAAATCAATGAAACCAACCAGTTTTATAGTAAAAAACCTGGGAGAAAACCTTCCCGAAAAACAATTCACTATAGTAAAGAGAAGTTTCAGATCTAGTAAAAAACCTTTGTCCCTAGACTCTACAATCTCCGTAGATGAACTTACAGCAGAAACCTTCTACCGCTTCAGAACCTCTGAACTCTTCAATATACGAATGCCACCCTTTGATGTTGCACGAATCCCAATACGTGGCTAACTCCTTTGCACGAATCCCAGTACATGACTCACTCAATCACCAACTAGAAGAAGAATGTTGGCTGCAAAGTTCTTCACTTCATCAACATTGAAGATCAAAAAGCACTTGGTTACAAAACCCTAAGGTGCAAAGACGTAGTAGCTTCTTTCAGAGAGAATAAGGTATCGGTCACCTTTTACATATGTTCTCCTTGTATTCTCTTATGTGACGGCCTCTAAAATAAGCCTTATATAGGTTTAGGGTTGTGAGAAAGGAAACCCTACACAAATACATAAGCCTGGCCCAAAAACAGAAATCTGAATTTTCGTAACCTCGACAGATAGCAGCTATCGAGGAGGTGTCGAGAAGGTGTCGAGGTTTAATGAATCTCAACAGATACAGCTATCGAGAAGGTGTCGAGGGGATGGAAGCTTTCTCGATCGATCGACCAGCTATCGAGATTGTGATAAGAATCAGCTGAAGAGCTCGACAGATAGCCAGGTGTCGAGGAGGTGTCAAGCAGCTATCGAGCTTTAAAATTTAGCACTTTCTCACTTGATTTTTGGACAGACTTGCATGAATTTAAAACACTTGAACTTGAAACAAGGTTTCTTGAAGTATTAAACACATCCTAGATCTACCCAAATACAAGTAAGGTGCGTTTTGTCAAAGGATTAGCTAACTACATAAAATAGTGACATATGTTCCTAACATGTGAATCACATTTGTCCTAACAGCGTGGTAGCACAAACAAATTACCAATAAAACTAAGTGTAACGGAAATTAAATTGAGAAGGAAAATCTATAGTAAGATGCTCAAGAAGGGACAGTAAAAATTGAGCACGAGGCTCTGTCATAGAGTTATAGTGAGAGAGAGGGTGAAGAGCAAAAGTCATAACCATGTTCAAAAATCGAGGGCCTTTTGCAAAGCTCGTGTAGTAAGTGAACTGACACTTACTCCATTTAGAAGGGCGTTCACAAAAAGCAGACTTGAGCTTATCTTTGGACACAGTTCTCAAACATTCACAACCAAGGTAATCAGGAAACTCTACCCTAGGGACACAGAGCACATCTGCAACAATCTGCGGTGTGATAACTATGCGCGTACCTCAAAACACGAGTATGAAAGAGAGGTACAGAGAAATCAAATCCATGCATGTTGGAGTAAAACTACTGAATTAGCATGGATGGACATGTGACTAGGACATCACACAGTGACTACCAACCCCGACTGTGAATAACACAGGTAGGTCAGTGTCAGCAAAGTTCGCCAGGATGACTTCGCGTTCAGAATGAATGCCTCATTGAGCAAAGTTCTCCAAGAAAGCCTTTCGAGCATTCTCATCATGGAACCGAATATGTGATGGAGTAGGATCAGATGAAGTGGATGCCCCAGAACGAAGAGGGTTCTGGGATGGAGTAGACTTGCGTTTAGGTGCCATAGACACAGACTAACGCAAACAGAAGAGAGAGAGAGAGAGATAGAAAGAGACAATAAAAAAAATCCCAACACAATTCAAATATAGCAAGTATATTGAAAAGAGAGTATGTATGCATGGGAGATGCAAGAACATGTGACATGCAATATAAAAAGCATCATGGGCTCAGCCTAATCCAATCCTACCAGTACACAATCAATTGCACACATCTAAAATTCATGATAATACTGTTATAATACAAATGTGATGCAATGCATGAGATTTTAACCTCATTTAAGCAACAATCTATCCCAAAATTTCAACAAAAACTCATCAATTTTGAAAAAACCCAAAATTTTTCGAAAACCCCAAAACCTAGGTTTCAAACCATAAAATGCATGAAAATGAGAGATTACAAACTCACAAAGTGAAGAAAAACTTGGGAAAACTTGAAGAAACCTTGAGGAAGAAGTTTGGAGTGAGCAAAAGAGGTTTAGGAGGTGAAAAGACGAGTCTGTCGAGAGAGAGATCGAGAAAAGTGAGAAACGGATTGTGTTGAACCTTTATATAGAAGGTCAGTAAAGGTCGACAGATATAGGTGTCGAGAGGTGTCGAGACAGGTGTCAAGAAAGGTGTTGAGCAAAAAGGCTTCAACAGAGTCAGCTATTGAGAAGGTGTTGAGGAACAATTCAATAGACACGATAAAAAAATCTTTATCGATCCACCAGCTATTGAGAAGCTATCAAGAGGATAGGAGCTTTCTCGATCGATCCACCTAGCTGTTGAGAGGTGTCGAGATTGCGTTAAGAAACAGTTTAAGAGCTCGATAGATAAGCTAGGTGTTGAGGAGCTATCGAGATGGCATAAAAACAGTTTTTCAAGAAAAGAAAAACATAAATATGAATGCAATCAAGCATACAAATCAACCAATGATCCATTCAACATTTTAGACTCTCAAAATCATCTCTCAATAACAATTTTAAGCATAGGGATACCAAACACACACACACACACACACACACTAAACAAGTCTAATCAATTTTATATTTCAAAAATAAGTCAAGACAATTTAGTGAGCATACATTAGCACATGTAAAACCTTGTGATGGCTAATTCACATTGTACTTGCACATGTATCAAGAGTAGCAAAGAATATTTCATGTTGTGTGTGAAAAACATCGCAAGATTGCATAAGTATATACATGTTATGACGATTTGAGATATGAGAAAATCATTTTAACTCACACACAATCATAACTATTTGATGGGGACTATCACCTTTGAGGTACATCTTATAAATCCAACATCTCCTAGAATACATGCTTGCAATCATATTTAAAAGCATTTTGATCCTTTTGCTTTTGATTTTTCTTTGCATATTTTTCTTTTAAGCAAACCATGCATGGGCATATAAGAGAGAGAAAAGAAATACCCAATGATGTTAAGCTTTTGACATTCCAATTTTGCTATGCTGAAGCACACAAATGTCATTCATGATTGGCAAGCAATAGTGGTGAGATAGTTATTTATGCCTTTCTCTTAGGATTTTTTAGTCATTCCCGTCAAAAAGAGTGATACGAGTGTTAAGTACAAGAGATCACTTAACCTTACTCATCACAAACATGAGCCACAAAGCTCACTTGCTTAGTTGTGCATAGAGATGCTCATCTAAGCTACAAAAGATACAAAGTTTAGAAAACTTTGTTTCAATGGCCATTCAAGGTACACAAGTACCAATGTACACAAAATACACACTGTTTTTGTATTTTTATGATTTTTCAATTTTTTTAAAAATTTTTAAAAACAAAATAAACAAAACTGAAAACAAACAAAAACATGTTAAACAAAACAATGAATAAAACTAGACTGACTCAAAATAGTAAAGCAAAACACACAAGTAATGCAAACAAAAACAAGAAGAGGAGAAAAAAAAATTGACAAAATCACTTAGAGCCCTTTTTCTTCCACGCCTTGGAAGAACCTTTTTGTCTAGCAAATCCTTGATCCGATGGTGAGGGGTAAGAATTGAAACCGTTCAAGTTTGAAAGGAATATGAGGGCTTTGAGAAGACCTCCAAGAGGAGCAAAAGAGGATGAAAACTAATTTTGTTTTCCTGATGCAATCATGTTGTTGCTCTGTTAAGTGGCTAGCCACTTATAGCAATTAGGTCAAGTATGATCGGCTACTCCACAGTGATGACAGAGATGCTGCTTCTTCTATTTAGGCTTTTGAGAGTTAGATTTCTTATCCCTAGGGTTTTTAGTTTCTTTCTTATCTTGCTTAGGGGCTACTCCTAAGATAGATTTACTCTTGTCTATGTTCTCACTAGCTAAATCATTTTTAACATTAGTCTTCTCAATTTCAGCATTATTAGCAGGAGGAATAAAAATAGTAGTACTAGTAGAAGCAATATTAGAATGAGAGAAATCATACCCTAAACCGGTTCGATCAGAAGTAGACTTCTGAAGACTGAGCATTTCAACTAGCGTAGCACTTGAAGTCCTTTCCAGCTGAGCTCTAACTTGGAATAATTCTGCCTTAAGCTTCTTGATCTTCTCAGCCAATAAGTTATTTTCAAATCTCAGTGCTTCAATAATTTGATTTGATTCATCAAACTTTGTGGAAAGTTCTCCACACTCAAGCTCCACATCACTAATCTTCTTGGTGGTCAACCTATACAACTTCTCTTGCTTTTCTGAAACCTTGTACAACTTTGCATAGGCTGTGTGGATGTCATGTTGTTCATCCATCTTCTCAAACTTGGACTCCACCAATTCCTCTTCTTCATCCACATCTTCAACATTCTCCTCAGTAGGATTGATCGTGGCAGTGAATGCATTCAAGATTCCGTCATTCTCATTGTCGGAATAATCTTCAGGCTCAGTGTCACTCAATGTAGCAGCAAGTGCCTTACTCTTCCTAATGGTCTTGAGATATGTAAGGCACTCTTCAAGCTCGATAGATACTAGCTATCGAGCTAGCTATCGAGCTTTAATGAACTTGCACTTTTCAGCTTGAATCTTGTACAGACTTGTATGGCTTTAACACTTGATCTTGGAAAAAGATTTCTTGAAGTATTAAACACATCCTAGATCTACCCAAATACAAGTAAAATGCATTTTGTCAAAGGATTAGCCAATTATATAAAATAGTGACATATGTTCCTAACAAGTGAATCACATATGTCCTAACACTATGTCTTAATGTCGTACTATCGATGAATGAAAGACAGTGAGAGAGTTTGACATACATTCATTTCACGATTTGTAATCTGTAAACACAACATAAATTAGTTGATTTTTATGGTCCAATTACTCTTTTGCATTTATTTTTTTCATATTTAAAAAAAAAAATTATTCTTACCTTGAGAAAGCTACAAATGTGCAGTGAAATTATTAAACTAAATATTAATATCTCAAAATGTATATGTTTCTTTACTCTAATTTAGTTTACTCTTTCTCTATAATATGTGTACAACATTTTCTAAAACTATCTTACATAAAATATTACAAAATTATCCATGTATCGCACGGGCAACTTCCTAGTTAATGAAAACAACAGAGAACATACTCATATAGTCATATATTTGTATTATGACCTAGGTAAACAAAGAATCATTTTTATAATGTTAGATGACTTCTATATTCAGTAAATAGTTTTAGAAAAGACTTTGATTATTATTATTATCATGCATTAAAGTCACAAAATATTTAGATAGTTTATTCAAATATGACGTGGATAATGAAAATAAGTATGCTGCTATAATTTCCCAAAAGAATAGTAAGCCTAGATAATTACAAAAAAAAAGAACACGCCTGAATTTTTAGAAGCAATACACCAAGAATGGGAAAAAATTAAATTGAGCATTAACAATATTTTTATACAAAACATTTTCCCTATTTCACATAAGATAGTTGAACTCAACGAAGGCGAAGCATATTCTAAACCTAAGTTTCTATATTGCATTGGTTTCCAAAACCCAAGTTTCAAAAAAGCCAATATGCAAATTGACTTGTTTTCCCCTCCACTTCTTAGTAGTAATAAAACTAAAGGGAATATAATGAATTTCTTCCTATTCCCTTAAAAGTTCTTAGAAACTGAATGGAACACACATATACTCAAAATTGCTACCACATAAAACCATACAGCATATGAGCAGAACCATGCAACAACAAAAGATCATCATCATCATAGTTCCTTACAATGATACTTTTTTATAAGTAGTCTCTTACATAAGTATTGCAAACAATGTACCAACAAAATTATTTGATGATCTCCGCTAACGAGCTTAACCAAAGTAAATCTTTTGGGTACAATAGAAGATTGAATTCTCAACTTGTATCATGTAATTTTGATATTCTCTACAATTGATATATTCTTCAAAACTGGGTGGAAATCGTATGATCATACAATATATGACCATTCATTCGATATGTACCAACTACAATATACAATCATTCACTTGATATTTCCTTTTTTAGTGGACAAATTCCCATTATGAGGCCAATGTACCAACTACCAACACCCTACCCCTATCCATCTAAAAATCATGGCCCAAACCCTTTGCTATTGGGTTAAAAATGCATCTTCTTTGCATTTATTGGGGGGAATGGGCAGACTAACAACGTAAAGGCCAAGTATATAGTAAGTTAGGCAAAGTTTTGAAGAATTAAGAAAAATAGCATCTCGAGTTTTAGAAACTCGAGATCCATATTAAAACTCGAGTCTTAAAGACTCGCTTTACGAGAGTTGTTGGACTGAAAATGCCACATGGATCTCGAGTTTTTGAAAATCGAGTTCCATGCCAAAAAAAAATTATTTTGATCGCCCCTATAGTGGCGTTTTTAAGTCCTATGGTGACGTTTTAAAGCCCTATAGCAGCGTTTTCCTGCAATTTTTTTTAAGTGTTCAATACCAGGTTCAGGGAGCCCTATAGTGACGTTTTTAAGCCCTATAGCGGTGTTTTTTTGCAAAAAATTTTTATAACTCCATTTTTGAGCCCTATAGTGACGTTTTTAAGCTCTATAGCGGCGTTTATGAAACTCGAGTCTTTAAAACTCGATTTCCACGTGGATTTGTTTCCACATCATACTTATCCACTTACAAATCGAGACTTAAAAACTCGATTTTTATCTTGGAACTCGAGTTTTAGACACTCGAGATGCTAGTTTTCTACATTCTTTTCAAACGTGACACCTAACTAAATTTTTTAATATTTGTTGTTATTTAGAAAAAAAATTTCATTTATTGTGATTCTTTCTTTATGAGTATTCTAATTGAAATATTCTTCTCATTACAAATAAATCTATTTCTATTTTTCTTTTTCAAAAAGTAATCCAAGATTATTAACTAACCAAAGCTGTTAATAAGTTTAACAAAATTGAGCAATATAAATCAATAACAAAGAACCCAATTTCAAAAAGACTAAAACTTTAATAATAATATATGATAATCAGAGGAAATTACAAACCCAAACCCCCAAAACCAAAGTAGTTCAACAAAACAAAATATATAGAAATAAAAAAATAAAAAATAAAAAGCTCTTGAAGTTTTTGAAGGACACCCATTTACAAATACCTCATGTAGAGGACAAACTCCAAATTTGTAAGGTTGAATTTATTCAATCATGTGTTGGCTTTATTCCGTGCCAAATTTGCTTGTAATTTAGTAATGAGATACCCTGTATTTAAGTGGGAATAATGTAAGGGTTGTGTGTGAAAGAGTGTAAAGAAATTCAAGTGTGTGCATTGGAGGATTCCCGTGACAGGATCTCACGAGTGACTCGAGACTAGCAACTCGCCAAAATGCTACACATGTGAAGCATGTAGGAAGCTGAAGGGTTATGATAGCTGGAGCATTACAGGACAAAAATGACAGTCTGGCCAGTTAATTATCTCGTGACTGGTACGAGTCGTGAGACCAAGTTGCCAGAATGCCCTATTATGTAGAAAAAATGACCTTTCACATTCCTCACGTACACCACTAAAAATACCTTTATACCCATGAAATGTAGAGAACTTCAGAGAGAATTTTGAGAGACAAACCCTAGAGAAAAACCAGGATTGACTCATCCACAATCTTAGACATTTGATTCTCCAAATTCCTCTACTCTTACCATTTTCATTGAAATATCCTTGAGAGGTAAATTTGCCAAATCCTTATCTCACTATACCTATATCAGTGAGGAGGCATTTTGGTGTTTGGGAAGCACTTCGGAGATGACCAATTCACTTGGTTGATGCAATGGGCTTATTGCAGGATCCGGGAAGCTAAAGAAGACACGGTTTAGGCGTAACCTTGTTAAAGCAAGAAACTTGGAGGGCTTAGGTGCATTGGTATCAGAGCGGGTGCACTTGTTGTGGTTTCATTACCTAAGTGTGATCCTAGACCCTTTAGCTATGGATGAAGCTATGGAAAAGGCTATGTTGAATTGTGGTTTAAATGTTTGTGATAATGACTCTATGAGTATGTTTGAAGATTGTCCTAACAATGAACTCCTAGAGTTATTAAAAACAAGGAAACATGCTAGAATGTTTGTTCACATGCTAAAATATTTTGAAAATGAGAACCATATCTTACACAATAGTCTATGTGAGTCAAATTCTTTGATTAAGAAGTATAAAAGAAGGAATAGAATATTGTGTGATAAGGTTGATGATATTAAAAAGAAAATTCAATCTAACAAGAGAGTGGGAAATGAAGATAATTTTCTATTTAAAGGTCAAGAGTGCTTGTCCCATGCTTGCTTATTTGTGCACACCTCTTTGAAGGTATTTAATTCACGTTTATGGTATCTTGATTGTGGTTGCTCTCACCATATGATAGGAGATAAATCATTGTTTAAGTCACTCAAAGAGAAGGTCGGTGACTATGTGACACTTGGCAAAGGGATTGTTGAGATACCGGGGCTACCTCTGTTGAAGGATGTTTTATACATCAAAGGGCTTAAGGCAAATCTCTTAAGCATCACTCAAATATGTGATGAGGACTTCCTTGTTCAATTCTCAAAGAAGGGGTGTGTAATCATTAATGAAGAAGGGATTCAAGTATTGGAGGGAAATAGGACTACCGACAATTGCTATGGAGTATTTCCTACACCAAAGATTTCTCATAGAAGTGCTTGTGTTGACATGTTGGAACTTTGGCATCAAAGATTTGAGCATGCAAACTTCAAAAAAGTGGCTAAAGTGTCCAAACTTGAAGTTATTGTAGGGCTTCCAAAATTTGGGAAGGTGGAGAAGACCATTTGTGGTGCATGTCAAATGGGGAAGCAAACAAAGTCAAATCATCACAAGGTGAATGTGATCTCTACCTCATGCTGTTTAGAGCTTCTTCATGTTGATCTAATGGGGCCCACAAGAACTGAAAACCTAGGAGGAAAAAGGTCTATCATGGTCATTGTTGATGATTTCTCAAGATACACTTGGGTGGAATTTCTTAGAGAGAAATTAGATGCATGTGAGAAGATAGAGATTCTTTGCAAGCGACTTTAAAACGAGATAGGGGTTCCTATTGGCAAGATAAGGAGTGATCATGGCAAGGAGTTTGAGAATGCAAGATTTGAGGCTTTTTGTTAGAAGAATGGGACCAAGAAAGAATCTCTAGCTTCTAAAACTCCTCAACAAAATGGGGTAGTTGAGAGGAAGAATCAGGTGATTTAAGAAATGGCAAGAGTTATGCTACTCAATAAGCAAATTCCTCAAAATTTTTGGGGAGAAGCCATGTACAACTCTTGTCACATTGGTAATAGAATATTCTTTCGAGCGGGAACAAAGAAGACCGCATATGAAATTTGAAATGGAAAGGAGCCTAAAGTGAAGTACTTCAGAGTCTTCGGAAGCAAGTGTTACATTTTAAATAATCGGTAGAACCTTGAAAAATTTGATGCAAAAAGTGATGAAGGCATCTTCCTTGGTTATCCTACCATTAGCCGGGCATATAGAGTCTTTAACAAGAGAACAAAGACGGTGATGGAGTCCATCAATCTGGTGATTGATAATGCCATAACAAGATTAGAAATTGATGATGATGGAGAACGACCAAGATCCAAAGAACCCACCGTTGAGGTTGAAACCTAAGGTGGTGAAGTGGAAGGACTTACACTGGAAAAGGAATCGAACTTCAGAATGGAGACAAGGTTAATGTCTAGATCATCAAGTCCTCTCACCCCTTTGGAATTTCATACTCCTATCTCTCGGAATGATAAAGTGTCCACCTCAAAGAGAAAAATCATCCAAAAAGTAACATTATCTTGTCTCTAGATGAATGTCTTCACCATAGAAAGGGAAGCACTCTTATTGACAATCATGTAATGTACCATTGCTACCTTGCCCAATTTGAGCCAAAAAAGGTAGAAGAAGTCCTCCAAAATGAGAATTGGGTGGACTCAATGCATGAAGAGTTGAATCAATTTGTGAGAAATGATGTATGGGAGCTTGTTGTAAGGCCTAAAGACATTCATGTCATTGGCACCAAATGGATTTTCAAAAACAAGACCAATTAGGATGACAAGATTATACGGAATAAGTCTCGGTTGATGGCTTAAGGTTACACTCAAGTAGAAGGAGTAGATTTTGATGAATCTTTTGCTCCCCTAGCTAGACTTGAGTCTATCTGCATCCTTTTGTCAATTGCGTGCACTATGGACTTCAAACTATATAAAATGGATGTGAAATGTGCATTTCTCAATGGATACCTTAATGAAGAAGTGTTTGTCAAACAACCCAAAGTTTTCCAAGATCCTTACTACCCGGATCATGTGTTGAGATTGAAGAAGACTCTTTATGGGTTGAAACAAGCTCCTAGAGCTTGGTATGATCAACTTACACATTAACTCTTGGATAGAGGATTCAAAAGAGGATATGCCGACCAGACTCTACTTGTCAAGAATGATGAAAACTACCTTCTCGTAACTCATGTATATGTTAATGACATAGTATTTGGAGCTATCACTGATGCTCATGCTATAGAGTTCTCTGAGGAAATGAAGAAAGAATTTGAGATGAGTATGGTAGAGGAACTTACATTTTTCATAGGCCTTCAAGTCAAACAAAAGAAGGAGGGCATATTCATTTCACAAGAAAAATATGCTAGAAATCTTGTCAAGAAGTTTGGACTAGATTCCAAAAAGCATGCTTCCACTCCTATGAGTTCATCTACCAAGCTTAGTCTTGATCCATCCGGGGTAGAAGTGAGTCCAACTTTGTATAGGAGAATCATTAGGAGTTTACTCTATCTTATGGCAAGTAGATCGGATATTGCTTTTAGTGTGGGAGTTTGTGCTTGATATCAAGCCGCTCCAAAGGAATCCTACTTGATTGCTGTGAAGAGAATCACATGATATGTCAATGGCACACCAGATTATGGTTTGTGGTACTCAAAGGATTCCAATGCTTACCTTGCGAGTATTCAGATGCAGATTGGGCTGGGAGTGTGGATGACTGGAAGAGTACTTCAAGTGGTTGTTTCTGAATGTTCAAATAGTGTGTAAAACACCATGAACGTTTAGACTCCCAAATTACAAATTACCAATTCAAGCTTATTTTCAAATAATGTATATGCGGAATATGAAGATAAGCTAAAAAAAAAATTAATAAAACAATATAAACCAAATAAAATCACAATCACAGCAGAAATTAAATGCCAAAAATTAAAGGAAGAGAGATGCAAACACAAAGACAACACAGCGATGTGTTAACGAAGAGGAAATCGAAGTCCTCCGTGTAAAACCTCTCCACCACCCTCTAAGCAGTCAATAATTCACTAGAGAATGAAGTTGGGATACATGAACAGCAGAAGACCCTCCAAGCTTAATCTACTCAGTGTACCTAAGCCCTCCAAACTTCTTGCTCCAACGAGGTTACGCCGAACCTTTATTTTCTCTAGCTTACCGGTTTCCGCTATAGTCCATAGCATCAACCAATATCAATTGGTCCCTTCCTAGCTGCTTCCCAAGTACCAAATAACTTTTTCACAAATATGGATATGGTGTGAAAAGGATTTGGCTAAATGTACCTCTCAAAGATGTATCAATGGAGAGGGTGAGAGTAAAGGAATTTGAAGAAACAAGGATAAAGATTGTGGATGAGTTAATCTTGTTTTTCTCTGGGGTTTCTCTCTCAAGATTCTTTTTAGAAGCTCTCTACAATACGTGGGTATAAGAGGTATTTACACTGGTGTGTGTTTGGAATGCGAAAGGTTAGTTTTTCCCAAATAGAGTGGTTTGGCGACTTGGCCTAGCCAGACTGAAAGTTTTGTCCTGTAGTGCTCCAGCTGGCATGACTCTTCAGCTCCTTTGCATGCTTCACATATATGCCTCCTTTGGTGACTTGCCAGCTGCGAGCTAGTCGCGAGATCCAGTTGCGAGGCCCTGCTGAGTGCACACTCTTGAGCTTTTTCTTCACACTCTCTCACACACTACCCTTATATGATTCCCACCTAAATACATAGTTTCTAAGTGCTGAATTACAAGTGAATTGGCACGGAATAAAGCCATCAAAATGGTTGATTAAATTCAACCTTATAGTTTCTACCTTGATAACAACCTTGTCTTTTGGATGAGTAAGAAACAAAATTTAGTGTCCCTCTTTATGGCGAAAGCAGAGTACATAGCTGCTGGGATCTACTACACACAACTTCTCTGGATGAAGAAGCTACTTCACGACTATGGGATTTCTCAAGATACAATGTGTGTATTCTGTGATAACATTAGTGTTATAAACCATTCTAAGAATCCGGTTCAGCATTCAAAATCGAAGCACATAGAGATACGTTACCATTTCATCCGGGATTTGGTGGAAGATAAAGTCGTGTGTCTTGAGTTCATACATACGGACAACCAAAAGGTAGATATCGTCACCAAACCTCTCAATGGTCCACGGTTTGAATCATTCCATAAGACCATCGGCATTGGTACAATTCCTTGAATCTCATGTGTGATGTGTGCGTTACTTGTCTATCATGATTTGATCTCACTTATGTATAGCACACACTACTTTGATGGTAACATGTGTAGCATGTTTTTACTGCTTTTATTTGTTTTTAATAGCTTTGAATGTTTGTTCTATCTTTTTGATCAATGTTTACTTGTTTTTGTGTCAAAAATCCAAAAACACATAAAAAATAAAAAATTCAAAAAGTTTTATCAACATTTTTGTGTTTTGTCACATGCATGTTTTGCCTTGTACCTTCGTACAAATGGCTTTATGCATTTATGAGCGTAGCTTATTCTCTATGAACTCATATCATTGTGGGAAAAATCTTAACATCTATGAGATTTTTGTAAATAGATCTTTAAACATATCATAAATGATTAGCCAATGGTTTTGCTGATCTTGAGGCATGCATATACTTGTGCCTATATATCTTCCCACTCTTTTATGTTTTTGCTTAAGAAGCTCAACTAATGTTAAATCTCGAAAAGAGATAACGAGTTGTAAAAGCCGTCGCATATGCTAGTGAAAGTTCAATATGTGTGTAAAACACCTTTGAACGTTTAGACCCCAAAATAAAAATTACCAATTCAAGCCTATAAACAAACAATGTACGTGAGGAAAATGTAGATAAGGTAAATCATAATTGATAACATAATCTAAGCCAAATAAAATCACATCTACAGTAGAAATTAAATGGCAAAGATTAAGGGAAGAGAGGTGCAAACACAAGGACAACATAGCGATGTGTTATTGAAGAGGAAACCGAAGTCCTCGGCGTAAAACCTCTCTGCCACCCTCCAAGCGATCAATAATCCACCAAAAAATGAAATTGGGATACATGAACAACAGAAGACCCTCCAAGCCTAATCTACCCAGTGTACCTAAGCTCTCCAAGCTTCTTGCTCCAATGAGGTTACACTGAACCTTTGTCTTCTTTAGCTTATCGGATTCTGCTATAACCCATAGCATCAACCAATATCAATTGGCCCCTTCCTAACTGCTTCTGAAGCACCAAATAGCCTTCTCACAGATGTGGGTATGGTGAGAAAAGGATTTGGCCAAGAACCTCTCAAGGATGTAACAATGGAAAGGGTGAAAGTAGAGGAATTTGAAGAATCTCTATGTAAAGATTGTAGATAAGTCAATTTTTTTTTCTCTAGGGTTTCTCTCTCAAAATTCTCTCTGGAAGCTCTCTACTTTTCGTGGGTATAAGGGTCTATATATACTGATGCGTGTTTGGAATGCGAAAAGTCATTTTTCCAAAATAGAGCTGGCTAGCGACTTGGCCTCGTGACTTGATTGAGTCGTGAGTTCAAGCCGCGAGCTAACTAAATGGCCAGTCAAGAATTTTTGTCCTGTAGTGCTACAGCTGGCATGACAGTTCAGCTTCTTTGCATGCTTCACTCATGTGCTTCTTCTTTGCATGACAGTTTAACCTTACAATCTCCCCCTTTGGCTATTATGTGACAAAACCCTACAACAAACTCTAGACTTAACGCATGAGTTGGGAACAGTTAAACAAAACTCACTTACACCTAACTCTAGATTCTGTGAAGCTCTTGAACCATAAGAACAAGTATCTTCTGAAACACAACAACACAGTATGATCATTGTATGCAGAAAACTTGTAATGCATGTGAAGCAAGTACAATGTGATCAAGCAAAATGGAATAATGCAATAGACCATGACTTGACCAAAAACAAACAATCACTATAAATAGTGAACACAATGCTCATTCACACACGAAATGAATATCCAGACATGCAAGCTAATAAGCTTAATGAAAAGTATTATTTGCATGTCCAACACTTAACCAATGCAACAACTCAAGGCAATTGCATTAAGGATATAAAATCTAACGAAGGGCATAAGAGTGATGTACTTAAGAAAAATGAAAAACATTTAACAGCAAGTACTAAGCTACAAAGCATGGGTACAAAATAAATGGCTACATAAGCAAAGGTACAAATCACAGAAAACTTAAATTAAATATAAGCTTATAATCATTAAACCATAAAATCACAAGTTTTAAAACCTAATCACATAAACCAACCATGAGTTTAAAAACCAGGAAATTAACCAAAGTTTAGCCAAAGTGTTTTAACAAAGTATGTAGCAAACCCATAATTAAAACAATATCCAAAACATAATACCAACTCCACCACATAACATCAAAACACATAAATAACATAAGCATAAAGTAAATGCTTGCTCCCCCTTAAAATGTACTCCCCCTCAAGAGCTGCCTTCCAAAAATCTCCCCCTTTTTTACTGGAATGGCCAAAGGCTCACTGCTGAGTAGAGAAGCTATCAAACTTTGCTGAGAGGATGTTCATCTGATCTTAAAGTGCAACTCACCTGTTAGATTGTTCATTCTGGACATCTCTAAGCCCATCAATCCTCTCAAGGATGAACTGGAATGCATCTGGAGGTACAGCTGATAAGGATAAAGCTCTACTCCTCTTGCCATGGCCTCTTGAGCTTAAGGGTTCTTCTGCAGCCTCTGTCTTAGTGTCCATAGGTTCACCTTCTTCTTGGCCACCTTCCTCTTCATCACTTGGAAGACGAACTCTAATCCTTGTGATGGTTAGCTTGTTAATTGCTGAAGGAGTAGACAACAGGTTGATATCTTGAGGGATCTCAACACCTTTCAACCTAAAAGGCCTCATAAGAAGGCTGGGAAAAATCAGCTTGGCCCTGGTGGATGTTCTAGTCTCATCCACAATGGTGTAGAAGATGTGAGAACTGATGTCTATGTAGGTTTTCTTCTTGAGCTTCATAAGGAAGATGGCTCTGGCATTATTGATTGTGGTCAGCTTCTTCACTGGGTATAGGTTAACCATCATAATCACTGTTAGACACCTCATGTCTGCTGGAAAGTCTGCAATGTTGAGGTATCTCCCCTCTTTCACTCCACTAATATGTGTCTGAATAGTTTTTAAGGACAACATCTTATCCTTATAATGAGTGAAATCATGACCATCTATGCCCTCAAAACCCAATACATCATCAATATCATCTACATCTATAGTGAATTCCTTTCCTCTTTTCCAACAATTAATCTCATGTTCTCTTAACACAGCATTTACATAAAACTCCCTAATCAAAGGATCACAAACTCCAGGCAAGTCACTCAAAAGCTTATCCCAACCCCTTCCCTCAAAACAGCTTGGAATGAAGGTGTCCTTTAAATCCACCAAGTCAACAAATCTCTCCTGGATAATGGGTGCCATCAAGTAAAACCGAATGTATCTCTCAAAATGGTGAAGAGACTTGAACTTTGCATTGTCCATCTTCATCCTTTTGTCACCTTTTTTGGCAGTAGTTTTCTTCTTTGTAAGAGTCATTTGTAAAACACAGCAGCAGAGTCCACAAGAACAGAGCACAATAGATGGAAACTAAAAATATTAGTAACATGTTAGCTAGTGGCATAGAAAAGGACAGAGTATTATACCTAAACATTCAAACCAAACACATTTCAGGATCAACATTGAATGAGATAACTTAAAACAGACAAGTACAAAACAAACTATCAACAATTCTTATGCATAACACATTGTAACAGTGAGCACAATAACTTAATCAGGAGCACACTAGAGTACACTCCCAAGCACAGATTTCAACAAGCAATAATCAACCATTTTGAACCAACTATACTTCACAAGCAATGTATTACACATGTAACCAAAAGAAAGCATATGTCAATGAGACATATCTTAATGGGTATGAGATGTTCAAACCAACAAAGATCAGTCAATACTAACTCATAACAGAAGCAACACATATGATAATAATAACATTTAACAACTTAAAGTCAAGAACAACAGAACCCATTCATTTAAACTCAACACAAATAACCTAACCCATGACTGAAACAACTCACAAAACAAGAAATTCAAGGCAGAGAACATGAAATACTAAGTGAGAATAAGAAAACCCATACCTTTTTCTTGGAGTTTGAAATTGAAATGGTGAAAAGAATGGTAGATTTTGTAAGAAATACGGTGGGTTTGAGAGAGAGATAAATGGGAAGATAATGAACAATCACAAAAGTTCGAGGGAAAACTGAAAAGTTTTAAAAATTCTCCAATATGCGCAAAACACGTGATTTTCACGACTGAGTCAAATCGCGAGCAAGTCGCCAGGGTAAGACACGAGACACCTAGAAACCAAAAATTCTGAAAAATTTTCTAAGTGTTTTTCGCAACTGGAAGGTCTAACCCTCGCGACTGGACCTTCAACTCATGAACAAGTCGCCACATTGAGCTGCAAGAAACATAAAAACTCAAATTTTGAAAAAAATTCTAAGTATTTTTCGCGATTAGGATGTTGACCCGACAATGAGTCGTGAAAAAATCTCTGTGTGGGTTTGCGACTGGGGCATGCGACTGGACCAACCCGCGACTGGGTTGCTATAATAGGGCAACACTGTTTTTTGAAATTTTGACAATTTTTGTAAAAACAAAATACTTTCCAAAAACAATTAAAACACTCAAAAATCTTTTTATGTTTGATCAACAAAGATTGAACATGTGAAAACACATTTAATCAATTACAATCACACAAATGAATATGGCATTCATTGAATATAGACATGTGTGATGTGTGTGGATATCAAAAATGAGATAGTCCTTAGTCTAATGTGAAACTTCAATAATCAATTCAACCAAGATATACACAATTAGCACTAGATAATGTGACCCATCTCAATTATAGACATATGCATATATGACCTCCCACATAAACTTGATTACACTTCTTTGAAGCTTTTCATTTGGCTCCATAAACAACATATCATTTGATCTTTTTGAATCGATACATCTCATTATGAGATCAATGCCTAAAATTTGTGATATTTCAATTTGATGAGTTATCCTTTGGTTTTTGGGCATCGTACATTTCATTTTAGGTCTCTTTTCCTTTTTCCTAGTCAAATACTAGTATGTGCGATAGGCTTTTGCACCTCATTATCTCTTTTCATTTGGAGATTTACATTTGTTGAGCTCTTTAAGCAAAAACAATAAAGTAAAGAGTGGGAAGATATATAGGCACAAGTCTATGCATGTCTTAAGATCAATAAAACCATTCACTAATCATTCATGACAAGGTTGAAGATCTATTTACAACAGTCACATAGATTTCAAGATTTCTCCCACAATGATATGAGTGCATAAGGAACAAGCTAAGCTCGTAGATGCACAAAGCCATTAGTACAAAGGTATAAGGAAAAACATGCTTTGAGACAAAACTCAACAATGTCAATCAAGCTTTTTAGATTTTCTAACTTTTATGTGGTTTTTGGATTTTTGACACACACCATGGGTCTTTACCTTGGTTGTGTGCTGGGGACTTTAATGAAATCATACAGCAATCGGAGAAGCAAGGTGGACGTTCTCGGCCTCACCATCAAATGCAGGCTTTTAGAGATATTCTTGATGAGTGTGGATTTATGGACCTTGATTTTGTTGGTTTCCCATTCACTTGGCACAAACACTATCCCAATTTTACTATTTGGGAAAGATTAGACCGAGCAGTTGCTACTAATGAGTGGTTCTCAATGTTTGCAGGTACAAAGGTGCACCATTTAGATGTTACATCATCAGACCATAAGGCATTATGGATCTCACCGGAGCATATGTATTGCAATTTTTAGAAACCCTTCCGCTTTGAACAAATGTGGTTGACTGACAAGGGTTGCAGTGACACTGTGGAGGCTGTGTGGAGTATGAACCCCACTGCACCATGGGATACTCGTGTTCTAAGGAAGCTGGAGTCATGTGGGGCTGCTTTGACAAAATGGAGTAAAAAATCCTTTGGTAGTGTCAAGAAACAATTGGAATCTGCTCGTAAACAACTGAAAGCAGCTGAGAAATATGCTATCCGATCTGGAGACTCAAGCCGTATGAGATTACTGGAGGATGAGGTTAATCAGCTTCTTGATAAGGAAGCCAAAATGTGGAGGCAGCGGTCCAAAATTGCATGGCTTCATGATGGGGATCGTAATACTCGGTTTTTCCATAGTAAGGCCTCTCAACGCCGTCGGCGGAACTATATTACCAAGTTGCATAATGCTAATGGAGGATGGTGCTCAAGCCAAGATCAAATTAATGCCACCATTGTAGAATTCTACCAAAATCTCTTCACCTCAGGTAGCCCTAGCAATTTTGAGGAGGTTATTGAGACTATTCCACAAGTGGTAACTGATGAGATGAATGACTTGCTTATGGCTGATTTCAAAATTGAGGAAGTGGAGACTGCTCTGAAGCAGATGGCACCCCTAAAAGCCCCCAGTCCGGATGGTATGCCTCCTCTCTTTTATCAAAGTTATTGGTCTTTACTTGGCTCTGATGTGTCAACCACTATTTTGCACTATCTCAATTCGGGCTCTCTCCCCCAAACCCTTTGCCATTCTTTTATTACATTGATTCCTAAGGTAAAGGATCCTACATATGTCTCTGAGTTTAGACCTATTAGCTTGAGCAATGTTTTGTATCGTATCTATGCTAAGGTTCTTACTAATCGTTTGCAAGCTATTATGCCTAACCTTATTTCAGAGCATCAAAGTGCATTCTTGTCTGATAGATTGATTTCAGATAATATATTGGTGGCTTTTGAAACTTTACATTATATGCGGAATCACAATAAGGGGAAATCTGGCTTTATGGCCTTGAAACTTGACATGAGCAAGGCATATGATAGGGTGGAGTGGGAGTACATGGAGAGAGTGATGATAAAGATGGGTTTCCATTCTAGGTGGATAAAATTGATGATGATGTGTATCACTACAGCCTCTTACTCGGTGCTAATTAATGGGGAGCCCCATGGGCATATCACTCCATCACGTGGTTTGCGCCAGGGAGACCCACTGTCCCCCTATTTTTTCCTCATGTGTACTGAAGGTCTTCATGGTTTAATTAGTAAGGCAGCCCACAATGGTGACATTCGGGGTGTCTCTCTTTGCCGGAATGGACCTAGAATCACTCACCTATTTTTTGCCGATGATAGTCTAATTTTCTGCAGAGCTAGAGAAGAGGAATGTCAGAGCTTACTTGAAGTGTTGGCTACGTATGAGAGAGCTTCTGGGCAGCAAATCAACCGTACTAAGACCACTATTTTCTTCAGTAAATCCACCAATGCGGACACTCAAACAACGATTCAAAACTTGTTGGGTGTTAATGTTGTTCAGCACTATGAGAAATATCTTGGACTTCCTTCATTAGTTGGCCGTAATAAAAAGGAAAGTTTCACCTACATCAAACAGCAAGTATGGAAGAGGATTCAGGGGTGGGAGGGTAAGTTACTCAGTCAGGCGGGTCGAGAGATACTAATTAAGGCGGTGGCGCAATCCCTCCCAACTTATACCATGGCATGCTTCAAACTTCCTACCTCACTTTGTCATGAACTTGAGAGCATGATTTGTAGATTTTTTTGGGGGCAAAGAGGTGATAATAGAAAGATTCATTGGGTGAAGTGGTCGGAACTTTGTAAGCCCAAGACGCAGGGAGGTATGGGGTTCAAAGATTTGTCTCTATTCAATGATGCGCTCTTGGCCAAACAAACTTGGCGTTTGCTCCATGACAAGTCGTCTTTATTTTACCGTGTGTTCAAGGCAAAATTCTTCCCTAATACCTCAGTTATGGAGGCCAAAATTCCAGCCAACTCTTCGTATGCTTGGAAGAGTATTATGAAGGGTAGGAATGTGATCAAACGAGGAGCAAAATGGAGGATTGGATCAGGCAGGTCTATTCCTATTTGGGGTGAGAATTGGCTGCCCAACTCATATCACCCTAAGGTTTTATCACCACGGGCTGAAGGGAGGGGAGTAAGGTTGGTGGCTGATTTAATTAATCAAGACACTAAGGAGTGGAAGGTGAATGTCATTGATAATTTGTTCTATGACTTTGAAGTAGCCCTTATTAAAAATATTCCCCTTTGCCGATCCATACAAGATGATGTCCTAATTTGGCCTTTTAACCCCGATGGAGTCTATTCTATCAAATCCGGGTACAGATATCTTCATGAGCAACAGCAACACGACCTGCCTGGACCTTCAGACAATTCGGTGCTCACGCCTCTTTGGAAGAAAATTTGGGGACTTCAAGTTCCAAATAAAGTTAAGCACCTGGCTTGGAAGGCTTGTAAGGATTCATTGCCAACCAAGACTAATCTGATCCGCAGAAGGGTCATAACTGAGGGCTACTGTGATGTTTGCAAATTGCAGCAGGAGGATGTGGTTCATGCATTATTCCTTTGCCCAGCTTTGCAACCCGTTTGGAGGTCTCGAACTCAATGGAATCACAGCACGCTACAAGCGTGCTCCTCTTTCACTGATATTTTTGAACTTATTTTTGCAGGTAATAAGGAGCCCGATCTTTTTGCTGCTGTGCTATGGACACTTTGGAATAGGAGGAATAATTTGCGCTTGGGCAAGCCTACACTCTCACTTGGTCAAGTGATTGAATTTGCTCAAGACCGAATCCTAGAGCGAGCTTCTTGCAACATTAGCTTTTGAACGGTTTTAGACCCCTTAAACACACACAGATTGCGTAGCCTAGATTAATTAGCCAAGTTGTTACTTAGTCAAATTAAGCAATTCTAGGTTAAAACAATCAAACAATCATATCAAGAATAATAATGCAGCGGAAAATAAATAACACAAGATATGATCACCCAGAAAACCACACGGTAAAAACCTGGGGAGGATTTGACCCACCGATCCTCAAGGCTAACCTGAATTCACTATGAAAGAATTGAAGTTCGTACAAAAGGACTACAAGCTCCCCGCTCGACTTCCTAATGCTACCCACCAGTAGAACTTCCTGACACGACCACGCGCAGGCTCCGAATCCACGGACTACTTCTTTCTTGAATTCTTCAATCAGCTACAAGCTCCCCGCTTGCTTTTCTTTTAAGTTCCAATGGTTGCAACAGTAATGATCTTCAAGATGTTGAAATAATCTCCACCATGAAAACCCTAAGTTTTGTGTAAAGGAAAGCTCCTCAAAGATCTCACACGAGATTCACACAAAACAGCAATGTATGAGCAACAATACAATATGGACAACCTTCAAAAACGTGGCTAGGGTTTTATTTATATACCTAGGGTAAAAACATAAAACCCTAAACGTTTAATGAAGTAGGGCTGAGTTGGAAATTCTGCAGAAAATTCAACCTGTGCGATTTTCGATCGATCGAGTCTATTCTTCGATCGATCGAGCCAGGCCGAAAGTCCCAAGTACTTCTGCAGCCACTCGATTCCAACTTTACAATATTAAACCAACTTTGAGCAAGTCTAAATAAGACTAAATACAATGTTTTGATCATGGTTTGCCAACATTACAAATTAGAGTTCTAAATACATAAAATCCTAAGACCTTAGAACCTAACAAACTCCCCCTTTGGCAATCCGTGACAAAACCCTAATTAACAGCTCAAAGTTTTACAAATAAAAAGCCCTTTACAAAGATAATGCTCATAAAATTCAATTCAGCCTAACTACTATCCATAGTTGCAAGTGTAGACAGCAGCTTAGTTGAATCAACCTGTATAATCCTGAAATACTCAACAAACGCATAAACGCATGTGTGACAGTAAAGAGTAAAACAACAGGTATAACATTCTTGTAAGATCCACACAACACAAAATAAAGACATATAAAAATGAACAAGTCATAAATATAAATCAATACGCAGTGAATCATAAAGCAACAAGAATCAATAAAAAATATCATGTATATCAATCAATGTTACTCCCCCTAACATGAATATCCCCAAAAATGATATACAAAGTGAAGCACATAGATACAATCTAAAAACTCCACAAGCTCCTCTAAAACAAAAAAAATCTCCCCCTAACAACAAAAACACTACTACAAGTCAAAACTCCACTCCCCCTTTTTGTGACGGAATGCCAAAGGGCAATCACAAGTCGCCATCAAAAGGAGGTGGTGAGGGTGAATGAAGACGCGCAAGATCAGCTCGGAGAGCACGCATCTCATCCAGCAAGTCCACCAAAATCTGACCATGAGCCTGCTGAACAGTCATGACAGTCTCCAAAGTACGACGAACATCAAAGTCGGCCGAAGGAGGTGGAGGAACATCAGCAGCAGCAGCATCAGCACCAACAGGAATAGGAATATCCTCACCAGCCATACCTGCAGAAGAAGAAGGAGGAGGTGCACTACTAGAGGGCTCAGATCTAGGGTGTTTAGAACCAGCTCGAAGATGAGCGGCCCTCTGTCTAAGAAAAGACGCACCTAAAGGTCCTATCACATGGACGGGCTCAGAGGAAGGAAAGTCATCAAGACCAAGAAAGAGAAGAATCCTATGAATGAAAATAGGATGAACAAGAGCATGAGCAGTAGATGAACTCCTATAAACTTCATTCAAAGAACGAAGAAAAAGATGGGGAAAACTAATAGGAGCATCAGTAACAAGAGCGTACAGAAAAACACACCTCTCAAGAGGAATGGTGTGAACATGGGAAATAGGCCAGATCGAATGACAAGCTATCCGAAAGAACAGATAGTGCAACCCAGAGAGCTCAGCAGAAGTGATCCGAGGATCAGAACCCCACTGGACAGTAGTACCAGTGACGTATGACAAAACATCGCTAATCTCGGGAGACTCATCATAAGGATAGACAGGATGCTGGACCAAAGGTACCCCTAGAGCATCAGCCACTACCCGAGGAGTAATGGTGTACTCTACGCCTCGTATCCAACTCTTAACTAGAGTGTTGGAATCATAGACGCGGATAGAGATGTTCGAATAGAACTCTCTAATCAAGGCAGAAGGTGGAGGAGGATCAGAAACATCCACCAAGGGTAACCAACCCCGACGCTCAAAATTTGCCCTAATGGCAGGATCAAGCTCATCTAACAGCACAGAACGCTCAGCCCAAATCTTTCTCTTAACGGTCAGTTTCTCAAAAGTCTCTTGGTTTTCCTCACTCGGAAACCTCTCACTATCAAAGGATGGAGGGGGTGAAGGAGAAGGTGAGGGAACACTCCTACGGGCTCTAGTTTTCCTAGGCATAGTGCTAAGGAAAGGACAGAGACACAAAGAGAAAAACACAAAGAAACAAGAGAAAACAAAACCAAGGGCAGACTGCAAATTAGCACAATAAATAATATAGAACAAAAATCTATATGATGCATGAACAATAAAATGTTGTGATGCATGATCTAAATGCAGTGACAAATTAAGTTTAATTGAGAGTAATTGGACAAAATTGGCTTGAACAAGGAATTTCTATCAAAAATCCCAAAAATTTGAAAAACCACTTGAAAATTTTGCAACAAATTGATGAATTGAGCATTACAAAACACAGCACATAGATTATAATGCTTAATTACACCAACACAACAAGCCAATTTCATCAAATTCTACCCAATTTAACAAAAGCCCCAATTCGGATCAAGAACAAACCCTAGAATTTTCAATTTTTCACAAAACACAAAATTGATCAAATTAACCACCAAGGATCATTAATATAATGTGTCCCCACAAAAACCCAATGATCAATTTCATAAAATAAGGTTTGAATCAACAGAAAATCCAAAAAGAATCAAGTCCGAAAATTACCCTTAAATGCATGGATTTATGCATGAAATAATGAAAATAACATCAAAAGGAAGGGCAAAAGAGTCTTACCGGCTTGAGGAAAGAGAGATTTTGCAAAAACAACGGAGGAAAACGACAAAAATCCTGAGGTGTGGAGCCTTGCCAACGCGGAGAGAGAGAAAAGTTTGAAAAAAAATTGAATAGAACCTTTGAAAAAGTCAGAACTGAACTTTTAAAAAGCTTTTCCACGATATTCGATCGATCGAAAATTACATTCGATCGATCGAAAAGCACAGTCATTTTAAGACAAATGAGAGCACTTTTTCGATTGATCGAAAAACAGGTTGGATCGATCGAAATGGGCAGAGGCTCACTAAATTTTGGAAAAATCACAGTTTTTGAAAGACACAAGCCGAATTTTGAAAATAACTCCTCAAAGCATTAAATTGAAGAAACAAAATGCATGAGTATGAGATGGAATGCTTTTTCAAAAACCCAAAATTTTGAACCCAATATTCTTAAACAAATTGCAATCAAACTCCCATTGAATTTTCTCAAGCAACAAATATGTTGTGCATAAATCTCAAGATATTTTCAAACTTGGTTGGTCAGACCAAAAACACACACTAGCATGTACAGTGTTTAACAAAGAGTAACTTGTGTCGTGTGTGATACTAGCAAAAACTTGAGATACATGTGAGGTGATATGTGAATAGCAATCAATCACAAAGTCTACAAAATTCATCACATAGAATTCAAAAGAGACTATCACCTAAAGAGTTACATCCTATAACTCCCACATCTCCTAGAACAAAAGCTTGCAATCATGTAAGTTTCTTGTATTTTTGCCTCTTATTTGCATGAGATGGCATTCAGCCTAATAGTACACACCGGTTTGAATTAAGTGAATTGGCATCAAGCCTAATAGTACACACCAGTTTTAATTTATTTTGAGGCTACACCTTATGTTCTTTTTGTGCATGTGCTACACTTTCTCGAGCACAGAATCTTATGATATGCACTAAGGTGTTCATGATTGGCTAGTGAACAGTGGTGAGATGGTTATTTATGCCTTTCTCAAAAGGATCAAGTCCGACAGTCAAATAACATGTGACTTCAAGATTAAGACAAAGTGATAAACACCATAAACATCTTTCCCACACAACATGCACTACAAAGCTCAAACTAGTAAAGTGCAATAAAGTAAGCTCATCCAAGCTAAACAAGGTACATAAGACATGTTATGTGTAAATAAATTGACCAACCTTGTTTTTCAAAAATCAAGAACATTATGTTCAACATAAATTTTGCTTCCTCCTTTTCCTTTTTTTTTTTTTTTTTTTTTTTTAATTTATTTAAAGGAAAACAAATAAATCCTAGAATGAAATGCATGAATGTAATGCAATGCAAGTCCTAGAACAAAGAAAACACAAAAAAAAAAAAAAAAGAACAATGGTCACGGAAGAATAGAGCAATGAAGTACAAGGACCATGTCAGAAAGACTCAAGTATTTCGAGTCTTTTGCATCCAAAACTTTTTAGATGCACCATGAGCATTGGAGTTCTTATTCACATTTGAGTGATTCCCAACTCCATGATTGGAATAAAGGTTTAACACCTTTACCAATTCACCAATTAATGCCATAGGATCTTGTGCTTGAGGCACAGGCACTTTTGGTTTATTTGCTCTCTTATCAGCTTGAAGCTTGTAACAGTTAGGACGAATATGTCCAGACTTACCACAATAATGACAAACCCACGCAGGTTTACCATGCATCTTGTCCTTAGATTTGGTAGGCTCCTTAGGTTTAGATTCTCTTAAGTCTACCCTAGTCTTCTTAGGTGGTGAAACTTCTACAGGTTTAACTACCTCACTCACAGGTGGTTTGACAGTATCACTCACAACCTCACTCACAGAAGGTCCAGAAGAAGAAGAAGGAACAAAAGTAGTGGAATGTGGTCCAGTATCAAAGATGCTTTCAACATATCCTAACCCAGTTTTATCAGAAGGATACTTTTGAACATTCAGCATGTGATCAAGTTTAGAACTAGCAGATCTAGCAACAGATAAATCATGTTCCAAAGTTCTAACTTTATCAAGCAAAAGCATATTCTCAGATTTAACATTGTTCAAAAGTTCATTTGCATCAAACAGTTTAACAAGCAAATTTCTCTTTTCAAGCTCAAGAGAATCAATTTTCTTTAGGCCAAGTTCAACTTTCATAGCATCCTTTGCAGCAATTTTGCAAAGTTTGTTATAGGCCTCTTGAAGATCTGCATCTTCAGAGAGTTCCCCATCAGAAGGGTTCTCTTCAGCAGATATGCCTTCATTGACTATAGCAGTAGCCGTGAAAGCAATGAAGTTTCCATCCTCGTCACCACCGGACTCATCATCAGAAACCTCATTATCACTAAGGGTTACAGCCATAGCTTTACCCTTAGTCCTTAAGAATGTAGGACATTCAGACTTCACATGACCATACCCTTGACAGCCAAAACACTGAGGACCCAAAGAGTTATTAGAAGATTGACCAGAATTTTCTCTAGGTTTTTCAAAATTGTTAACCTTAGTGGGATCATTCTTCCTAAAATTTCTAGGTTCAGCAGTGTAAGTACCTCTTGCCTTTCTATTTGTATTCCTAAGAAAGTTCTTAAAGTTTTTGGCAAGATAGGCAATCTCTGTAGCAGAGAGCTCATCATCAAATCCACCACCATCAACATCATCAACTGACTTAAGAGCCATTGATTTGGATTTGTTCACTTTAGGTAGGTCAGACTCATAGGATTGAAGAGATCCTACAAGCTCATCAACAGGGATGGAGTCCACATCCTTGCTTTCAGTTATGGCAGTCACTTTGGGTCTAAAGTCTTCAGTTAAAGATCTAAGAATCTTCCTAACAATCTTAGGTTGATCATAGATTTCACCCAAATTAAAAGCAGAATTAACAATATCATTCAGTTTGGCATAAAATTCATCAAAGGATTCATCATCAGACATCCTAATGTTTTCAAACCTAGAAGTTAATTGCTGCAGTTTGTTTATCTTAACTGCCTTTGTGCCTTCATGCACAGTTTGGAGGATTTTCCAAGCAGTATGAGCAACCTCAACATTAGAGATTCTCTTAAATTCCTCCATAGAAACAGCATTAAAGATAGCATTCATAGCTTTGCTATTGAAGCTTGCTGCTTCTTTTTCAGAAGTTTGCCACTCACTCACAGGAGTAGCGGGCTTCTCCCATCCGTATTCAACGGAATTCCAAACCCTTTCATCAATGGATTTCAGGAATGCTTTCATCCTTACTTTCCAATAGGCATAGTTGTTCCCATCAAAATGAGGAGGAACAAACAGAGAGTGTCCATGCTCCATGACAACAGGGGTCAAGGATCAGCTCAGAGATTAAAAATCTCAAACAAAAAGAGCTACCAGCTCTGATACCACTTGAACGGTTTTAGACCCCTTAAACACACAGATTGCGTAGCCTAGATTAATTAGCCAAGTTGTTACTTAGTCAAATTAAGCAATTCTAGGTTAAAACAATCCAAACAATCATATCAAGATATAATGCAGCGGAAAATAAATAACACAAGATATGATCACCCAGGAAACCACACGGTAAAAACCTGGGGAGGATTTGACCCACCGATCCTCAAGGCTAACCTGAATTCACTATGAAAGAATTGAAGTTCGTACAAAAGGACTACAAGCTCCCCGCTCGACTTCCTAATGCTACCCACCAGTAGAACTTCCTGACACGACCACGCGCAGGCTCCGAATCCACGGACTACTTCTTTCTTGAATTCTTCAATCAGCTACAAGCTCCCCGCTTGCTTTTCTTTTAAGTTCCAATGGTTGCAACAGTAATGATCTTCAAGATGTTGAAATCATCTCCACCATGAAAACCCTAAGTTTTGTGTAAAGGAAAGCTCCTCAAAGATCTCACACGAGATTCACACAAAACAGCAATGTATGAGCAACAATACAATATGGACAACCTTCAAAAACGTGGCTAGGGTTTTATTTATATACCTAGGGTAAAAACATAAAACCCTAAACGTTTAATGAAGTAGGGCTGAGTTGGAAATTCTGCAGAAAATTCAACCTGTGCGATTTTCGATCGATCGAGTCTATTCTTCGATCGATCGAGCCAGGCCGAGAGTCCCAAGTACTTCTGCAGCCACTCGATTCCAACTTTACAATATTAAACCAACTTTGAGCAAGTCTAAAGAAGACACCATACAATGTTTTGATCATGGTTTGCCAACATTACAAATTAGAGTTCTAAATACATAAAATCCTAAGACCTTAGAACCTAACAGCTTTCAACAACCTCGACCCCATCAGGTAGCAGCTTGGCAGGCACCGGTTCAAGATGCTTATAAAGTCAACTTCGATGGTGCGATTTTTGCTGAACAGGGACTTGCTGGTTTGGGCGTTGTGATTCGTAATGACCATGGACTGATCATGGCTTCCCTTACTCAGCAAATACCTCTTCCCGGTTCAGTTATAGAGGTGGAAGTCTTGGCAGCACGGAAAGCATTAGAGCTTACACTTGAACTCGGCTTTGACAACATCACTCTTGAAGGGGACTCTGAAGTTCTGATCAAATCTTTGGCGAAGGGTGGCAATTCTCTGGCTCACTATGGTCACCTACTTGCAGACATTCATATGCTCATGGCTCGGTTCTCATTGATTAGTTTATCTCATGTTAGGAGACATTGTAATAGTTTGGCATATGCATTAGCTCGACGAGCATCCTCTACTCCTGATTTGTCAATCTGGATGGAAGAAATACCACCAGATCTTAACTCTGTTTACATGGCTGATTTGAGTGGCCTAAGCTAATAATATTTTATTGTCTTGATTCTCAAAAAAAAGAAAAGATTTATCAAAAAATAACAATGTAAAAAACATTTAAAGCAAATAGTAAACAGACAAACAATTTTCAACCCAAACTAGCAAAAAGCACGCAACCAAGCATAGTCATAAAGCATAGGAAGTATTAATGCATGAACATGTTGTAATGCTTATGCATGAGCACCCCTCTGCACCCACACGTCACGTGTGTTTGGGTGATATCCCTATAGGATTTGGTATGAGTGTTAGGGATTTCAAACCATCTAGTGAAACTTTCCAAGCAAGTGGTGAATGCACCAATCATCTTTATCACATCCATCATTCCAGGATCACCATCTTGACCTCTTGATTGCTCAACAGCCCAAGTCCTCTTGTCATTTCTTGGTCCTCTTGACCTCTGATCACTTGCATTCTTCAATGCTCTAAGCTTATGGCAATTTGGTCTGGTGTGTCCTTGAAGTCCATAATGATGGCAAAAGTGGTTCGTTCTCGGACCTCTTTGTGATCTTGGAAGTGATTTCCCTCTAACTTTAGGTTTGACCACTGATTGGCTATGAGGATTATTCGACACCCGTCGATCAACCACATTCTTCTTTTTTTCATCCTCTACTTTCTCAGGAGTAGAGGTAGCCCCTATTGGTTCTTTGGCTTTCACAAACTTCAATTCCTTGGTGATTTTGACAGCTGAACTACTTTTTCTAGTATATCCCAATCCACATTTGTCAGAGAATGGTCTTTGATTAGCAAGCATTTCATTAAGCTTCTTAGAGGAGACTTGATCTACTTTAGCATTGGCTTGAACCACCTTATGCTCAAGAAATTTTATCTTTGTGTAGGCTTCAGTCAGCTATCCATTCAGCGTCTCTATCTCACACTTGGCCTCCTTATGTCGCACTAGGAGACTTCTATAGTCCTCCTCTGCCTTCTTCATCTTTTTCATGGCTGCCTTGGCCACACGTGCATATTCTCCTGATTTCTCAAGGAGTGAATTGTAGTTTTCTTAAAGACCCTCTATACTCTCATCTTCTTCACCATTCGATTCTTCTACAATTCCCATTGATTCCTCATCACTATGCTCCCCAAGCTTTTGTACAAGCAAATTCAAGTCCTCCAAAGACTCAACATGAGCAATAGTCATAAAAGCGGAGTAATTCCCTTCTTCGTCATAGCTTTCCTTAGAATCAGAATTGGATGAATCCGAGTCACTAAGAGTTGTGGCCTACGTCTTGCCCTTCGATTTCAAATAATTAGGACACTCTTTCTTGAAATGTTCATGTCCGTTGCATTCGAAACAAGTTATTCCTTGAGAAGATTGAGAGTCCTTCCCATCTTTCCTTTTGAAGTCCTTTTTCTCCTTTCCGAAACTTGGGAATCTTCCTTTCTTGGCAATTTTTCCACTCTTTTTGAACTTCAAGAACTTTTGGAAATTCTTCACAAGATATGCCACATCTTTATCGACAACATCCTCATCCAATGAGTCGTGAGCTTCTACCCTTTCATTAATTGTCTTAAGAGCAAGAGATTTGCTCTTCCTTTATGTGGGCAACGACAGTTCATAAGTCTGAAGTGAGCCAATCAGTTCTTGGACTTTGATATCATCAAGGTCCTTACTCTTTTTAATCGCTGTAACCTTTGCGCGGAAGCTCTCTGGCAATGATCGAAGGATTTTCCTTACTATCTTTGAGTCCCCCATCTTCTCACCTAAGTTGAACTTGCCAACAACCACCTCGTTCAGCTTGCTATAGAATGAGTCAAATGACTCGTCTTCACTCATTTTCAGCTCATCGAATCGAGTGGTTAGCATCTGCAACTTAGTATCCTTCACCTTCTTCGTGCCTTCATAACTAGTCTCCAGTATCTCCCACGCCTCCTTGGCAACCATTATGTGAGAAAGCCTGTGAAACTCATCTGGAGAAACACCACAGAAAGTTGCATTCAAAACTTTACTGTTAGCATTAGCTGCCGCAAGGGTTGCCTTATCTCAAGTGGATTTAGTGGCCTCCAACCTAGTCCATCCTACTTCTACCGCATCTCAAATAGTATCATCAATTGAACACAAGAATTCCCTCATTTGAACTTTCCAAAAGGCATAATTACTACCATCAAAATATGGTGGAACATTTAAAGATTGAGACCAGTCCATTTTAAATGGGGTCAAGGATCACACTAAGGTAATTAAACCGCAGCAAATGCACCCGTTCTGATACCAATTGAAAGTTCAATATGTGTGTAAAACACCCTTGAATGTTTAGACCCCAAAATACAAATTACCAATTCAAGCCTATAAACAAACAATGTACGTGCGAAAAATGTAGATAAGCTAAATCAGAATTGATAACATAATCTAAGCCAAATAAAATCACATCTATAGCAGAAATTAAATACGGAAGATTAAGGGAAGAGAGATGCAAACACAAGGACAACACAACGATGTGTTATCGAAGAGGAAACCGAAGTCCCCAGTGTAAAACCTCTTCGGCGCCCTCCAAGCGGTCAATAATCCACTAAAGAATGAAGTTGGGATACATGAACAGTAAAAGACCCTCCAAGCCTAATCTACTCAGAGTACCTAAGCCCTCCAAGCTTCTTGCTCCAACGAGGTTACGCCGAACCTTTGTCTTCTTTAGCTTACCGGATTCTGCTATAGCCCATAGCATCAACCAATATCAATTGGTCCCTTCCTAACTACTTCCCAACACCAAATAGCCTTCTCACAAGGATGTAACAATGGAGAGGGTGAGAGTAGAGGAGTTTGAAGAGTTTCTATGTAAAGATTGTGGATGAGTCAATCTTGTTTTTCTCTAGGGTTTCTCTCTCAAAATTCTCTTTGGAAGCTCTCTACATTTTGTGGGTATAAGGGTCTATATAAACTGGTGCGTGTTTGGAATGCAAAAAGTCATTTTTCCAAAACAGAGCTGGTTGGCGACTTGGCCTCGTGACATGAATGAGTCGTAAGTTTAAGCCATGAGCTAACTGAATGGCCAGTCTACACTTTTTATCCTGTAGTGCTACAACTGGCATAATGGTTCAGCTTCTCTATATGCTTCACTTGTGTGCTTCTTTTGGCGGCTTGCCAGTCGCGAGCCGCCCGCAAGATCTTGTAGCAAGTTCCTACTTCACTGCACAGTCTTGAGCATTTCTTCACACTCTCTCACACACTACCTTTACATGATTCCCACCTAAATACAGGATTTCTAAATGCTGAATTACAAGCAAATTTGGCACAGAATAAAGCCAACAAGATGGTTGATTAAATTTAACCTTACAACTAGTATTTGACTAGGAAAAATGGAAAGCGACTTGTAATGAAAAAGTATGGTGCCCAAAAGCCAAAGGCTTAGTCATAAAATTGAAATATAAAAAATTTCAAGCATCGATCTCAAAATGAGATGTATTGTTCTATTATGATAAAATGTTATGAAATGTAAGAAGCCAAATGAAAAGTTTCAAGGTTATGTAATCAAGTTATGTGGGAGGTCATATATGCATATTTTTATAGTTGAGATTGGTCACTCTTCCCAGTGCTAATTGTGTATGTTTTGGTTGAATTGATCATTGAAACTTCACATTAGACTTAAGACTATCTCACCTTTGGTACCCACACGCATCACACATGTCTATATTCAATGAATGCTTTATTCATTAATATGATTGTGCTTGATTAAATGGGTTGTACATACTCAAACATATGTTGATCAAACACAAAAAGATTTTTGAGTATTTTTAGTTGCTTTTGGAAAGTGTTTTTGTTTTGTATTTTTTTTTAAAATCCAAAATCTGGGCAACTCTATTTTGGCGACTCACTCTCACGGGTTAAGCTAGTCGTGAAACCCTAGTCACGAGCTTACTTAGAAGCTCTTGCGACTCTTTAGTGAGTTAGTCCCCCAGTCGCAAAAAATACTTAGAAAAATTTCAAAATTACTAGGTTTTTGGCATTTTTTGCGACTCATTTTAGCGACTTGTTCACGAGTGGAAGCTTCAGTCGCTAGCTTACATAGAATGATTCGTGACTTGCTCGCAAGTGGACTTCCTAGTCGTGAAAAACACTTAGGCAAATTTCTCAAAATTTTGTCAAGGGATTTTAGCGACTTGCTCGCGACTAATTCCAGTCATGAAAATCATGTGTTTTGCACAAATAGGGTTAAATCCTTGATAGTTTCAAAAACTATTTAGTTTTTCCTCACATCACGTGCACATACTTTGTCTTGTCCACCTCCCTCTCTTCCAAAACTCCCATTTTCACTCTAAAAACCTCCATTTTCTTCATCAATCCTTCATCAATCTTCAAAAAAAGATGGCTCCAAAGAAAACATCTGGTCAGCGTGGTAACAAGAGGAAATGCATGGATGAGACTCAGTTTTGCTCCATCCTACATTTTGAGCTATACAACCAGCACTTTATGAAAGCTCTAATCATTCAAAAGCGATTTGTGGATCTTGTTGATCTCACAGACTACTTCATCCCAAGTTGTTTTGTGAAAAGAATTTGGGAAAAGCTACTAACTGATCTCCCAAGGGTTTGTGAACCACTGATTCGAGAATTCTATGCCAATGCCATCCAACAAGAGGATATCATAGATTGTTGGGTTAGAGGCCACGAATTCACCATTAAAGTGGAGGAAATTAATGAGGTTCTCGGATTTGGAGATGTTGAACATGACTTCACTTACTTTAAGGATAGAATGCTCTCCATAGAGACGGTTCAATAACATATTGGTGTTGTTAGAGAGGGGAGATGTCTCAACATAACTACTTCCCCACTGAATTTGCAATGTCTTACCTACATCATAGTGTTCAACCTATATCCAGTAAGGAAGATGACCACCATCAATAATGCAAAAGCCATCTTCCTTATGGAGCTTCAGGAGAATATCTACATTGACATCAGTGCTCATCTATTCTCCATTCTTGCTAATGAAACAAGGACAACCTCAAGGCCTAAGCTTATCCTCCCTACTTTAATCATGAGGGTCCTTCATGAAAAGGGTGTGGAGACTCCCCAAGATATTAGCCTCATGCCTACACCTCCTGTTATCAATGATCTAACAATCACAAGGAGCAAAGTTCGTCTTCCAGGTGATGAGGAGGAGGTTGATCCTGCACAAGCATAGCCTATGGACACCGAGACTGAAGCAGAAAGACAACCATCTTCGTCCCAACGAGCTAATGGTAGAGGAAGAAGCAGAGCCTCATCATCTTCAGCAATACCATCAAATGCTTTTCAGATAATTCTTGAGATCATTTACGGCTTGAGAGAAGTCCAAAATGAGCACTCTGACAGGCTGACTACCATTCAAGAACAAATCAACTTGCTTGCAGCCAAGTTTGATAGCTTTACTGACCAGCCTTAGCCCTTTGGCCATTCCGGTCAAAAAGGGGGAGTAGATGGAGTAGCTCTTGAGGGGGAGCCTTACCTTGAGGGGGACATCTTTTATAAGTTTCTATAGCTTTTCTGGTTTAAGTTGGGTTTTAGTTTCTATTATGGGTTTTCATAGCACTTATATTAGTACTTTGGTTTGGTTTTTAAGTACTCTATAACTTTAGTACTTGGTTTTAAAATATTTGGACATGGTGTGTTATGAATTCTTGAATGTTTTAGCTATTTAAACTATGCTTCATTATGTACCTTTGTTTTGTAACTTATTAGTACTTTTAGATTATGTATGCATTATCTTAAGTACTCTACTCTTGTGCCCTTGTTGGATCTTGTATTCTTGATGCAACTACCTTAGTGTTTTTGTATCGGTTGAGTGTTGGACATGCAAATGATACTTTGCATTGAGCTTATTAGCTTGCATGTTCAGATGTTCATTCCTTATGTGAATGATCATTGTGATCACTATTTATAGTGATTGTTCACGTTTGGTCAAGCCATGATTTATTGTTACATTCTTTGTTGTTTGATCGCATTGTGCTTGCTCCATATGCATTTCAAGATTTCTACTTACAATGATCTTCTTGTGTTATTGTTTTTAGGAAACTTGTTTGTATGGTTCAAGAGCTTCACAGTATCTAAAGTTAGGTCTGAGTGAGTTTTGGCAACTGTTCCCAACTCACATTTTAAGTCTAGAGTCTGTTTCACGGTTTTGTCATAGAATAGCCAAAGGGGGAGATTGTAAGGTTGAATTTATTCAATCATGTGTTGGCTTTATTCCGTGCCAAATTTGCTTGTAATTTAGCAATTAGATACCCTGTATTTAGATGGGAATAATTTATGGGTTATGTGTAAGAGAGTGTGAAGAAATTCAAGTGTGTGTGCATTGGAAGATTCTCGCAATTGGATCTCGTGAGTGACTCGCGAATAGCAACTCGCCAAAGTGTCATGCATGTGAAGCATGCAGGAAGCTGAAGGGTCATGACAGTTGGAGCACTATAAGACAAAAATGACAGTCTAGCCAGAATGCCTTGTTATGCAGAAAAAATGACCTTTCACATTCTTCACGTACACCACTATAAATACCCTTGTACCCATGAAATGTAGAGAGCTTCCAAAGAGAATTTTGAGAGAGAAACCCTAGAGGAAAACTAAGATTAACTCATCCACAATCTTAGACATTTGATTCTCCAAATTACTTTACTGTCACCTTTTCCATTGACATAACCTTGAGAGGTAAATTTGCCAAATCCTTATCTCATCATACCCATATCAGTGAGAAGGCATTTTGGTGTTTAGGAAGCAGTTAGGAGATGACCAATTCACTTGGTTGATGCAATGGGCTTATTGTGGCATCTGGGAAGATAAGAAGACATGGTTAGGCGTAACCTTGTTGGAGAAAGAAGCTTGGAGGGCTTAGGTCCATTGGGTAGATTAGGCTTGAAGGGTCTATTGCTATTTGTGTATCTCAACTTTATTCTTTAGTGGATCATTTCATCGCTTGGAGGGCGGCAAAGAGTTTTTTGCCAAGTTTTTCGGTTTCCTCTTTGATAACACGTGCTAGTTTTATCTTTGTGTTTGCATCTCTCTAACCCTTACTCTTAACTTTTAATTATGGTTGTGTTGTGATTAATTATTGTGTAGAGTTGTTTATTTGTATGGGTTTCTACTCGTACCTATTATTTAGCACATATATTGTTTGGGTATAAGCTTGTATTGGTTTAATTTGAAATTGGGGGTCTAAATATTCATTAGTGTTTTACACACTAATTGAACATTCAAAATTTATCCCTTTAAACTCATAAATATAATTCAGTTTGTACAGTATTAGTTAAGAAAGGCTTAGAATGGAAAAAGGCTAGAGTGATTACCTAGACTTAGGCAAACCAAGACTATAGATGCAACCTTGTTCAAATACCAACATAACAAAACCTTGAAATTTCTAATATCACATGCTGCAAAAAGAGAATGCAGGCACAAAATCACAACAAAAAGCACAACTTTGAAGCAAACCCACATACACATACATTATAAATAAACCTAACTCAAAAAACCCATATGAGACAACCTCAAAATCACCAAGAAATCACCAAAGAGACCATGAAGAAAGAGTTTACCCTTGTGGGTCACAACCAAAAAAACCTCAAAACCTTAGATCACCATCAAAGAAAAGCTGAGCCACAGCGAGAGATAGAGTGTGTAAAATTGAAATCAAAGTAGGATATTATTAAGCAGGTGATTTAATGTGATTGGACATAAAGAGTTGGCTTTTAGAGTGAGGATTTGAAGAGCTAATAATCTTAACCATTATTCTAACTAGTCTTGTGCTTTGTACAGGAGCTAAATCCAAAACCATTCATCTTCCAATTAAGTAAGATAGAGGACCATTTAAGAGAGATAGAGGACATCTAACTATTTATACATCATCTCTTTGATTTTATAGGGACAATAGCAGCTGAACATGTATGAATTGGTTGGGTTCAATGACGAGAGGAAAAGGCAAGAAAGGGAGAGATGGAGAGTCTCAGGCATTAAAGAGGTTACATTGGAAGTTGAAACCAATGGAGGGAGGGAGTTATGAGTGTTACGAAATCTAAAGCAGAAGCAGTGAAATTGTTAAAACTCTAATTGAAAAATTATGAAAGCTGAAGTGGAAATTGTAAAATTGTTAAAACACTAATAGAAAAAAAAAATGAAATTGTAATATTTTTTAATAATGGAAATAATGACATTGTCGCTGTTGCAGCTCAATAGGAGCATAACAATAATAAATATTACACTTTTTTTTTTTTTTTTTTTTTTTTTTTGTGTGTATATAGTAAAGAGATAGCCTTTAAATTATATTATGAAAGTTACTAGCCATTATTAAGAAAGAATAATCACTTTTAGCTCGTTTTTCGGTAAAATTCTAAAGAAACAGTTAATTTGTCTGCTCAGACGAACTACCTTCAAAAAATCAAAAAATAAGTTTGTTTTTGGTCCAACTGTCATCTGCTTGAGCAGAACTACTTTTCACTCAAACGAAATTCCTAAAATATGTCTTCTTCAATCCAATTCATTTATTCATTCTTCCACTTTAAAGTGTGATCTTCTTACATACAAGAATGGAGAAAGTGAGGGTGATGTAGAACACAATTTACTATTTAATTATTGTAATTTATTAATTTTGGTATTTAATTTGTAATTTTTGTTATTTTAGGTTTAGGGTTATTATTTCTTTGTTTTTAGGTGCTTTTAATACTTTTTAGGTCAAATTTGGTTCTTGTTATGGTAAGGTATTAATTAGGAGTTATTTTAGAATATATTTTCTTGTTTGTCAAGTTTTACAGAGCCCTTAAATAGGCTCTTAAGTCTATAAACGTGTTTTTGGAACAATTATTTAATCAATAAAATTCAGACTTTTATCTTTCTATTTTCTAGTGGATTCCAGATCTTTCTCCTTGTGGATTCAAGGAACTCTCATGAATTTGAGGTTATTTTCAGAAGTAAACTTGTTTTGTTTCTTGTATTTTAGAATAGTAGACTTATTCTGCTTCTTAAGGCTTCCACATCCCGCATCAGTTGGTATCAGAGCCTTGACATATCCTGATCTAGTGGCTAATGTATAAGACAGTAGCAATTTCATTGACAAAAAACTTAGTAAGTATTACGTGACTTTTTACTCTACAAGAAAAAATCATATTGAGGCATTGGAAAAAAATCAAATATCCTGATCTTTCTCTATGTGATTTTTTTTTTCTTTTATAATTAGTTATTTGTACATGAGCTTGTTGTTAATGTGAATGGAAGAAACTATTTGAAATTGAAAATTTTCATTTTTTTTTTCCAACTCTCATGTAGAGGCATTGGAATTCAAATAAGAGAAGTAATCATTCAATATATATATATATTGAGAAAGCAAAAAACATATATAAATAACCATGTGTTTTTTTTTTTTTTTAAAGAAATAGGTAAAGTAACATGGAATAATGTTTAAAAGTGAGATAGAGATAGTGTTCTAATTTTTAGGCAAAATGGAGAAGAGAAAGGAAAAAGCCTAAAATTTAGGAACAATAAATTACTCTTTTAACTAGTTTGTATTTTTTATTTTAAAATTATTTAACTGAAAGATAGGGGTATTTTAGAGACTTTAAGAATCTGTATGAGGATAGTTTAGTACACAAAAGAATGAAATCCAAACAGAAAATCATGTTATTAGTAGTATAGATTACTTGGATAATTTAGTGTTTATTACTATTTTTTTTTTCTCTTTTTCTGCTCATCTTTTTTTTATTATAAATTTTTTATTATTCTCTCTTGAAAAAATGGTTTCTCTCTCTCTCTCTCTCTCTCTCTCTCGATTTTTTTGTTCTTTATTGCAACTCTACTTTAGGTTGATGAACCAATGTGATTTTTAAAACTCTATTTTGGATTCATACATTTTGGTGTTGTATTTTTTAGTTCTCTCTCTCTCTCTCTCTCTCTCTCTCTCTCTCTCTCTCTCTCTCTCTCTCTCTCTCTCTCTCTCTCTCTCAACTTTGGTTTGATTTTTGTTTGAATTAATACTTGTTACTTTGGAAGTAAGAATTTGAATTTATATCAAAACACAATCTTGGCTATGATAATT
The DNA here is from genome assembly GCF_002906115.3 of Quercus suber. Lineage (NCBI taxonomy): Eukaryota > Viridiplantae > Streptophyta > Magnoliopsida > Fagales > Fagaceae > Quercus > Quercus suber. The sequence continues at coordinate 91,250 of NW_027070249.1, forward strand.
ACAAATTAGCATTCAGTATATTCAATCTAGTTTGGTTAAGTTCAGTCTAGTTCAGTCTATTTCAGTTCATTTCAGTCTATTCGGTCCAATTAGGACCATTTGGTCTTCTTCGGTCAATTCAGTTCAATTCAGTCAATTCTGTCCACTTCGGTCTATTTTGGTCCAATTCGGTCCATTCGGTCTTGTTCAATCCACTTCAGTCTATTCAATCCATTTAGTCCAATTCATCTAATTTGGTCCATACGGTCTATTTCAGTCCACTTCAGTCAGATCGGTCCACTTCGGTCTACTTGGATCCATTGGATCCACCTTGATTCACTTCAGCCCAATTTGGTCTAATTTATTGTATACTATTTAAAAAAAGATGGGTACTAGATCATGCTTTCGCATGGCTATCTTCACTCTACACTACGTAACTAAACTTTCCTTACTTCCAAATGGCTACCCATTTACTAAAGAATTTTGCAACTAACATAATTTTTCTACAGTTTGGAGTGGTTTCAAATTGAACTAAGTTTTAATGAAATGCACGAACTTTTAAATTGTTTCAATTCACATCCTCAATGAGTCACTATTAACCAAAAAAATAACAGAAAATTCACATAAAATGTGACTAAATCCTTTTTTTTATTTTTTATTTTTTTATCTTTACTAAAACTAATCTAAATACAAAAAAAAAACCCTCCAATACTAAATTATAAGAGCTCTAGTACATTATATGAGAATTATAAAATTATATAATATTAATAATCAGTTATTAAGTTGTTATCATCAAAACACTCACAATACAATTAATATTATATAAATTCATGTCCAGAAAGTATTATATCATATTCTATGTAATAAATGTTGGATTCTAGAAGTAGAAGCATTAGTTGCCAAGTGACTACACATACTTTGCACTAAATGGCTACCCTTTGTTAAGGATTGGTAATTGACGCAATCCTTATATATAAGTTGGGGTGGGTTCCAATTAAACTCTAAATTTTAGAAGTTTGAATTAAACCCATGTCGACTTGAAATGATAACAAAAAATAAACTGATTTGTTATTTTATATTTTTCATTATCATTTTATCTGAAGGATATAAAACGTTTATGGGACCTCAAATATTACCAAAGTAAGTGATTTTTTTTTTTTTTTCCATTTTTTTACTTGCATTGTAAAAATATTTATGAGGAGAAATTAATTGTCTCTAATGGGTAATAATTCAAATAACAATGGGAAGGAATAAATGAGTTTTGACAAGCTTTTTAAGAGTAATTTTAAAATGGGATGGTATACATTTAAACGAACTCATTTATTTAGGAGTAATTAAGGAGGCTCATTACTCTATAATTAAATGATAAATAAGTAATGAACGTAAAATGTGTCAAACATGTATGATATGTATAAATTGTTGTTTGCCATATAAAGTTGTAAGTTTGTATCAATTTAAAAAATGGCTTGCGTCATTGTTGTATTCCTTGATAAAGGGACACACATGATTTCATTGCCAATTTTAGAATCCAACTTTTATGATTATATATATGAAAAAGAGTAATGTTAAAGCCACAAAACATATGAGAGTGAGAGAGATATTAATTATGATGGATAATCAACATTTATGATATTGAAAGCTAATGATAAGAATAGAAATATAAATATTGTTGTGTGTGTGCGTGTGCCTGTGATGTATTAATTATGATGGATAATCAACATTTATGATATCGAAAGCTAGTAATAAGAATTGAAATATAGATATTGTTGTGCACATATACTATCTCATAGTTTTAATATATTTATTAATGAGAGATGCTACGTCTACAACAATTTTATAACATTTTTACAACAAATCACAGGTGGTTAATTGTTATTGGTTCAAATTTGAAAATAACACTAAGATTACATTTTTGTCCCAACAATAACAACCAGTAACAACCTGCCACTTAGGATTTGCTGTAAAAATATTGTAGACATATTATTTCTCATTTATTAATACTATTTCTTTATGTGACATTTAAAAGTTATGAGTTATCTGTGAGGTGGAGAAATTCATTATCAAAATTCAATGTTGATTTCCATAAATAAATAATAAAAAAATCTAATGTTGATATTATGTCCTTTTTTTTTATAGAAATGATATATCTACAACATTTTTACAATATTTTTACAACAAATCCTAAGTGACAGGTTGTTATTGGTTGTTATTGTTGAGGCAAAAAAGTAATTTTAGTGTTAGTTTCAAATTTGAATTAATAACAACTAACCGCCTGTAATTTGTTGTAAAAATGATGTAAAATTATTGTAGACGTAGCATATCTCTTTTTTTTTTAGTGGGAGATATTATGTCATTTGAGCCCTAATAATTTATTCTAGTTAGCTTGTTGAGTTGTAACGATAATTTCTTCTTATTTATCAGCATGATCTGTCTTCTATTATGTAACACCTCAGCATATCCCATACTCCAAATTAGGTAATTAACCTGACCATTATTGCCATATCCACCATATAATTAATTGTCTATGGATAATGCTGTTACTCCATAAGTCATTTAAACTGTTCTATATATAAATATTGCTATGCTCATACAAGAATCTACCATTGTAACCCAAATAGGAGTATTAGAGAGAGACACACACACCAGAGGAGAACACGAACAAGTTGGCTGTCTTTGTCGTGGTTTCTTTTGTTCTTGTATCAAGTCTACTTAACCTTTCTCAAGGTAAAGCTATTTTGATATTTTTGTCAAATTTAAGCTTTGCTTTGTCACCTCAATTTTACATAAATTCATGAACGATTAATTACTCAAATGATATATATATATATATATATATACCTCTATTTGCAAAAATAATGTGTCTATAATTATCTCTTGAATCTGATTTTATAGGTGATGATCAGCCTCGTTGCCGCGAACAGATTATTGTACCGGGCACATGTGCTCAAATCAATTGTGGAGCAAGCTTTCCAGCGATTGCACAAGCTAGGAACTGCTCTTGCCGACCAGCTTCTGCCCAGCAAAGCAGATGTGAATGCGATGCCGTCACTTGCGGAGAAGATAACAACACCATTAAACCAACCTCTTTGGGGGTTCATTAGTCCTCTGATATTGTCCACTTTAAGAGGTTCCTATAAATGCTATCATGTCTAGTTCACATTCATGAACTTCATAATCAACCACTCTAATAGCAATAACAGTACTGGACTCTTTTGAATATCGAAAACTAAATAAATAAACAGTAGACTCTTTCTGCCTCTAATGCAATACCGTTCCTACAGCATGTTGCTTTCCATGATAATAGTAATAACTTAATTAAATCACTACATGTTCAAATGACTACATGTTCTTCTTAATTAAATCACTTAAAATGAAAACAGAAAAAACATATTAAAGCCAAACAGTATCTCAAAATTATATTGTTGCCACATAAACTGTTGCATTGAGTTTTCATAATCACAACTACTATCTTAGTAAAATTATGATCCTCTACCACTGGTTATGTTACAACCAAAGATCTGTTTATATAACTAACAAACTAGCAGTTGTGACTCTTAACAGAACTAACAGAATTTGCAAATAACGTGGAGCCAATGAGGCATTGACATCTGGCGGGGGAATGGGTAGACTAACAATGTAAAGGCCAAGTATGTAGTAAGTTAGGCAAAGGTGTGAAGAATCAAGGAAAATAGCATCTCGAGTTTTAGAAACTCGAGATCCATATTAAAACTCGAGTCCTAAAAACTCGCTTTGTGAGTGTTGTTGGAAAGAAAATGCCACATGGATCTCGAGTTTTAAAAACTCGAGTTCCATGCAAAAAAAAATTTATTTTGATCGCCCCTATAGTGGCGTTTTTAAGTCCTATGGTGACGTTTTAAAGTCCTATAGCGGCGTTTTCTTGCAAAAAATTTTTATAAGTGTTCAATACCAGGTTCAGGGAGCCCTATAGTGGCGTTTTTAAGCCCTATAGTGACGTTTTCAAGCCTTATAGCGGCGTTTTCCTGCAAAAATTTTTTATAACTCCATTTTTAAGCCCTATAGTGACGTTTTTAAGCCCTATAGCGGCGTTTATGGAACTCGAGTCTTTAAAACTCGATTTCCACGTTGATTTTTTTCTACAATTTTTATCTTAGAACTCGAGTTTTAGACACTCGAGATGCTAGTTTTCTACATTCTTTTGAAACGTGACACCTAACTAAATTTTTTAATATTTATTGTTATTTAGAAAAAAAATTTGACATCTGGCAAGGACCAACGACTACTTAAGTGAACAGTTCCAATCAATGAAATGGCGTCTCTTCTTGAATGATAAAACGATGTCGTTTCGTAAAATAATAGAAGTAATTGAAAACAAAACGCCGTCGTGCCATTAAATTTGAAAAGCGGTGCCATTTAACTTAAAGAGCCGTTAAATTCAAAACAGGAACTTCCGTGGTGGGCTTTTCATGTTTTAAAGAAGAAGAATTATAAACAACAACTTGTACTGCTCTACTAATTTCTTGTTAAATTTAAGAAGGGCATTGGGTTTTGGAATCAAAGAGACATAGTGAAGTGCAAGCATGCACATCCTCGGTTTTGCAGTGAGGTTAACAACTAATTGTTTAAACAAAGTAGGTGTGAAAGTGAGTAGTGAGAAAACAAAGAACAAAAATTATTCAACTACATTAAAAATAAAAATAAAAAGGAAGGAAGATAATTATATTTATGAGAGACTAAAATGACAGCTGGGGGCAAAGTTTGACATCATCAACATATATAATTAGGAATTTCTCTCTAAACAGAAAAATGTAATCTTAATATTCTGTGGATTTCTATTATGTTCTAAAATAATTAAAGATTTTGGTAATGGATTTGCGCCATGATACATTGAAACAAAGGAAAAAAAACAACACTTGAATAAAAATATACAAGATTAAGAGAGTCCACTGTGTGCTATATATCGAATCTAATGTTCATAAACAAGTTAGGAGCAGTGGTAGATAGAGATTGAGGCTCTTTCAGAAGACGTCTTTCCACCTCTGTCCGAACCCAAACATCTGTTAGCTGGTTCCTAAACATCTGAATGTCCTTCATCAGCTCTGCCACCGCCTCTTTGTTACAAAAAAAAAAAAACTGAATGAATCCCCTCCATTTCGTTCTTCTACCCTTGCAGCTCTCCTCCATCAGGATTGGTTGCCAGTTGAAAGACTCTATAAAGGTCTGGACTTGCTTATTTTGTTGCTGTTGACGCCTTCCCTTAGTTCTTAACTGTTAGCTACCTTGCACATAGAAATCAAACTTTTACTATGCATGACCACATTAGTGGCAGGGTAAGGATTTCCCTTGCCTTGTTCCTATAAGTCCAAATGGACCACAGAAACATAAAAGACAAATGAGTCTGAGAAGTACTTTAAGTTCTTTAACGTGTCCCTGATATCCTTCAGCCAGCCCTAAATCCAAGCCTGAGATGAGTAAGGATGAATGAAACCACTTCTAAGGGACAGACCCAAATAAAAAAAGAAAAATCCTTTTAAAAGTTCCAAACAAGTAAAACGCCTTTGCATACTTTAACATAAAGCAAACCATAATATATGAAAAGGAAAAGAAGGAAATATATAAGAATTAGAATTCTAGTTTATTCATTTTGAACTACTTGTTGTCAACGTGTCATGCCTTTACTAATGAGCTTATGCTTATGGAATAAAAAAACATGGGGGATAGAACTATAAATTGATATACCTTTGGCAGTGATAGCTTCCAGTGTCGATGTTTGCTTGCTTACCAGCACATGAAGAAAAGCTTTGTTTTGCCATTCTATTTTTGCACATTAAAACCAAAATAACACAAGAAGAAAGTGTACAAGATTCAGAGTTTGCAGCCTGCTATCCAAGCTAGTGTTCACAAAGAACTTAGGGGCAAGGGTTGCTAGACAAAATGCATCAAAACAATGATAACAAGTAGAGCAGGCTTTCAAATCTAAGCAGACTACCTTTTCAAATTTTCAACCTTGTTTAAACAGATGTTTCCTTGCATGAGTCTAATTACTATAAAGACGAACATGTGAAACGAGCGGGGATGGTTTCCCTTGGCAATGATTTGAAATAAGTCTTGAAAATTTCAAGAATATCTAGAGCCCAAAGCACAAAAGTCATATTGTAAAAGCTTCCATAATTAACGAGCAATGTTATGTATAAAATGAGTAAACAATTAATAACACAGATCAACAAGGTAATGCAAGTGATAGGTTGATACCACACTTTCCATTCAAATTGTCATTATATGTATTAAACTCTTGAATGTGAAAATAAAATCCATGGGGAAACAAAAAAAAGAAAAAACAAAAATCTTTTAAAGTGCCAACCATGCCTCTGCACAAGCATCACGTGGGATGATGAGGTGTAAGATGTTTTCCTAACATTGGAAGCACGTGACTAAGGCCATTTTGTACTTAGTGTTCAATACAGTCTATTATTCACAGTATTTGTTGATTTTCATTTTTTTTTTTTTTTTTTGAGATAAAAGACATAGATTTTCATTAGTGACATTACTACATTTTTGAACTTTTTCTTCAATCGAAATCATATATTCATGGAATTCTACTTTATTCATTTTGAAAAACCTGTCATGCCAACAAAATGAGGTTGTGCTTGTGAATTTCTAAAATGAAGACAGGTAGGGCAGTGAGGATGGTGGGAAGAGATTCAGAGTTTGCAAACTCTGCTAATCTAAGTAATAGAATCCTTAGATTTGGGAACCTAGAAGCAGGAGGATTGAGAAAAATATTACCTATCAATCTCAGAGACACTAACGCTGTAGAGAAGATACCGAAAGGCAGCCCCACCAATGGTTTAGTAATGATTAGATATAGCTTTTGCAAAACTTGTGGAATGGTGGCACAGACGAAGTGTCAATGTAGAGGGGAAGACATTTGATGAAGCAATAGATCCGCAATGTGCATAGGGGTATGAGTTTGGAAATGGCATAGCAAGAGTCCAAATTCTGGACATTATATCCATAAATCTACGATTTTGATTTTGCCACCCGAAGTATGGGCCCTAGTCAAGAATAGCGACAAAGAGTTTAGAGATGTCTCCACCCCCTTGACAGAAAACTTGTGGAGACAGCACCTTGGGTTGGTAGAAACGAGAGGACGTGGCAGTGTTACTGAGGGCACTTTGTCGAGCAAAGGAGAGGGAACTCTGCAAGACCTCGTTCTCAAATATCTCTCCCTCTCTATAATTCTTTGCAAACTACAGAGTACATATATAACTGCATTGTTTGTCAATTTTGTTCTTTGTGAGTGATGTTGCCATTAATCTTTGCCCTTTTGTACAAAGTTCAGACCTTTCACTATGACAACGTATGATGAAGATGCTGAGAGAAACTGTGAGTTTATTTTTGGTACGTACAAGACTCGACCTTTACCTATTTTGATAATTAATGGGTATTGGATAAAGACTAAAAAGAAATTAGGATTGATCGAGGAATCCTTGACCTCTACAGATTACTCTGCATAAATAATTCTTATCTGATGATTTTTATTCAAATAAACCACTGCTCCTTTTATACAAGATAAGCCCTGCATTTTAGGAGCAAACTATCCTAATAAAACTCAAACACTAGCTCCACTAGCCGTTACCCCCCAAACACTTGATAAACAAATTCCCTTATCCTACTAAAATGCAAATACAAATTCAATTGATCCTAATATTATGCAACAACTTATTCTGATCCTAAAATTAAGCAAACATCCAAATATTCTGCAGCGAGCATAACGTTAAAATCTATAACAGAAACTCCACTTCTTTTGCACGTAACAATTTTTATCTACTTTAAGTGCAAGCCAGCAAGTCAATGCTTCTGCCTTAGCAAGATCTGTTTATAATCTAGTAATTTTCTACTTTGCTATAGATATCTCCCGAGTTGCAACTTGCAACTATACTAACATTTTTCTTGCAACTATACTAACATTTTTCTCCTGTATATTTTTGATAAATTACAAAATATTAAGCTTTTGGGAGAATATGTAATTTATCATGGTATTTTAGGGAAGGGTTTAGGCCCACATGTGAGAGGAAGTATTAAAATTATGGTTAAATTATTAGATTCACAATTTCCTAACAGCTTAAACTTTTGGGATAATCGGTAATTTACCAATGTAAATCCAAATTTGGCTAGCCATAGCCATGTTGATTGACGCTCCAAGCCAACTATTAAAGGCTCATGAGCCTTGTGATTACTTGCTGATATAAAATTTGGAGAGTGGAAAATACCATTTGAGCTACCCAGCTCATTGGCAATTTTGACTATCTATTAACATGTGGAGAATATCAACCAAACATGAACAGTTTTTGCAGAAAGTAACTCTAAAGTCTCACTATTGAAACAAATTGGCTATATATTATCCAGATTGCTAAAGTTAACTATCTAGTAATAGAGTTACAAGCCCAAAAAATGTTCATAAAAGAGTTAGATGCAAGAGTAACCAGGGCTCTAGCCTCATCAGTGACTCCCATGCACAGCAAATGTACACCACTGGCGTTCTCCAACTTCCTTGCACTTGTGTTCTTCAATCCGCGTAGCAAGTTGCAAGGAACCTTCTTCTTTTCTAAACACAGGTCCTCCAATCTTCCACCAACCAAAACAAGCTAGGAAAAAGTGCTTCTAAAACAGTAAGGTTCCACTCTTTTGCATACAGCATTTCTGGAACAGCCTGAAAAATTATATGCCAGCACATGATTTAGCTAAATAGGCAAAACAACCCCATTTGCATCAGCTCTGCCAGTGCCCCTCAACTGTCAGCAACACTTGCCGTCCCTCCATGACTGGACACACTTGCCTTGGCACACTGTTTTGCTCCCTCAAACATCACTGTTTTGAGGCTATACAGCCCAAGCAAGACTGTGCTTCTGGAATAAATGGTCCAAGTTCTCTTCTCATTGCATAAGACACTTGGTTTCACTCACTATGTTGCGTTGCATGAGGCCATAGCAGCTTATCAGTGACCCCACAGCTTGAGATAGGGATAGCTAAAATTTGAGCAGCCACTTTTGGAGAGTACAGCTCTCTAATCAGGACCTGTTTTCAAGTCAAAGTGGAAAGATAAGTTTAAATACCTATTGATAGTAATAGCTTATTTGGACTTAATTGAGGGATGCCTAAAGTATGGTTCTTATAACCTAGCAAAATAATATTTTTTGTTTGATTGAAAAAGATTGACACTCACATACATGACTAAACTTAAATTCTGGACAGAACACAACAAAATAAACCTGTAGAATCTTCCCACTACAAAATACAATACATCAGGCTAAAAAGACAAAACCAAGCAGAAAAATATGACAACTTTCTGGATGTAACACATCCAAACAATGATAACAACTAGAGCAAGGCTTACTGATCAAAACAGGATACCTTCTCTATTTTTCAACCTTTTTCTGCACAGTTGCTTGCCTGATTGTATATGCACCAGAGAATTACGTTAGTAATTTATGGCTAAGTTTGCCCTGGTCATGATCTGAAATGGGTAAGGACAAATTTCAGTCAATAATTTCATTCAGATTGAAAGGTATAAAAGTTAGAAAACTTCAAGAACATCAAGAGGCAATAGCACAAAATTCATTTGGTAAAGTTTAAACAATTAAAGAGCAGTACTACGTATAATAAGAGTTTTAAACTATTACTAAATTATATTTGTAAGAAAGCACAATAGAAAAGAGATATGTCACAAGGCACCTATTAAACTTCTAAATCTCTGAAGTAAAAGAGGAAGGAGAAGAAAGAAACAATGAAAGAAAAATCTAAATAAGAAATCAAAGGAAGAAAGATATGACACTTTAAAAATGAAATTCAAATATTATAAAGGTCTCACCAATTCTTCTTCACAAGCATTACATGGGAAGATGAAGTCTTTGATGATTTCCCAACATTGTAAAATGAAGGCATCAGATGGCTAAGGCCATTTAGTAATAGATCCAAATGCACTCCTCTTATGGTAAATCACAGATCTGACAAGACAGGTCTAACAATTGAGTAATATGTGGAATCACGATTTGCAAATCACGTGATATCGAAATCACAACGGGAAATTGCCTTTCCTGAAACGCGAAAATCTGCTGATTCAAAAACACAATCCCACAAATTTCGCCTAGCCAAACATATCAAGATTTTCACGATTTGCTAAACGCCGTTTTTGTCTCTCAATACACCCAAACAAACGGGCTCTAAATCTATTAACATATAGGTACAAGCTTAGGTTCCCAATGCTGATAGTTTAAGCGGTTCACCAATAATATTACTGCTGCTGATGCAGACCATTTTCTGCTATCAATGAACCGATCAATTGTCAACAACATGACAATATTTGGATATATCAAGAACTTGATAATGATTTGGTCAGTGAAGAAATTTTGCATATCAAAATTAATTCCCCATTAGGGAAAGTTATGATCAAGCTCCTCACTGTTGAAAATTTTGAACAATCACTAGCCATGATTTGATTTTAAAGTTTGTTGCATTATGAGAATTGCAATAATAATGTCCTCAAACATGCTAATACAAATCATTTTTTTAAATAATAAAAAATTCAGTGAAAAGCAAAAGCAAAAAATAGAAAGAAAAAAATAGAAAAATCAGTTATTCTCTTAATCAGAAAAAGAGCATCTGCTTTGGTTTCAAGTTAGTAAACAACCCTAAAAGACCTTCAACAAGGGATGAAGCTAGACACAACCTCTAGGAAGACTAATTATTCTGATGCGATCAATTGTCAATAATGTTGAAATATGGATGTATCAAGAACTTGTTTTAATGATTTGTTCTTTACAGAAATTTCATATATCCAAATTAATTCCTCATAAAAGTTAATATCCAATTCCTCATTGCTGAAGATTTTAAATTTTATAACTACATTTGATTGTAAGTTTGTACATTTTAGAATTGGAATCCTGATTGTATTAGCTATATAGCAAGTGGAGTGGGGAAAAGTTAAATAACTGTTTCATACTTTAAAATAATAATAATTTTTAGAGAAAAACAAAAAAAATAAAAGGAACTAGAATAAGAACAGAAAACTCAGCTGTTCTCTTCAACAGGAAAAAAAAAAAAAAATCTTTGGTTGAAGGTAAGAACACAACTTTAGAGAACTTTCACCCAAGCAGGAAGCTAGATGCTACCCCTAGCTAGACTAATCATTCTGATTGCAATCTATGCATGACTTCACATATATAATATGTAACAAGATAAAAATTAAATTCGATTGTAATGTTTGCAGTGGCATACATATATTGTTTTTACACCTTGAAAAATTTTAAAACAATGACACAAGAAAGTAAAAAGCATACAATGGACTGCACTTATCTTCTTCTTCTTCTTCTTTTTTTTTTTTTTTTTTTTTTTTTTTTTTTTTTTTTTTTTTCTCTTGGCCATGTGACAGTTTCACCTCATGAAATAGTCCCAATAATACAACATCAAGGAGACAACTAGCATAAGCAACACAATCACTAAACCAATATGACCCTAATAATTGTTTATTTCATAAGACTATGCTTTTTATATGCATATTAAATTAGCTAGGAGGATTACTTTGTGTTTTTTGATTAAGGAAACAAACCAGATGCAAGTTTGAATAAGTGTCAATAGCAATAATTAACTAAGGTACAGCTAGCAAGAAACTGTTTTGAAGTTAAAATTAGGTATGTTAACCTGATTGACCGGTAACTATATTCTATTAAAATTAGATAAAAAGTTCAGATTAAAACAAGTAAAATTTAGTGGTTAGGATTTATGTGGGTACCGTACCCACCAAAAAAATGAGAGGGTATAGTAGAATGACCCTATCATCATGGTCTGTCTTCTATTATGTAACACCTCAGCATATCCCATACTCCAAATTAGGCAATTAACCTGACCATTATTGCCATATTCCCCATATACTTAATTGTCTATGGAAAATGCTGTTACTCCATAAGTCATTTAAACTGTTCTATACATAAATATTGCCATGCTCATACAAGTATCTACCATTCTAACCCAAATAAGAGTATTAGAGAGAGAGAAACACACACAGAGGAGAACATGAACAAGTTGGCTGTCTTTGTCGTGGTTTCTTTTGTTCTTGTATCAAGTCTACTTAACCTTTCTCTAGGTAAAGCTATTTTGATATTTTTGTCAAATTTAAGCTTCGTTTTGTCACCTCAATTTTACAGGAAGTCATGAACTGTAGATTACTCAAATGATATATATATCTACCTCTATTTGCAAAAATAATGTGTCTAATATTTATCTTTTGAATCTGATTTTATAGGTGATGATCAGCCTCGTTGCCACGAACAGATTATTGTACCAGGCACATGTGCCCAAATCAATTGCGGAGCAAGCTTTCCAGCGAGTGCACAAGCCAGGAACTGCTCTTGCCGACCAGCTTCTGCTCAGCAAAGCAGATGTGAATGCGATGTCGTCACTTGCGGAGAAGATAACACCATTGAACCAACCTCTTCGGGGGTTCATTAGTCCTCTGATGTTGTCCACTTTAAGAGGTTCCTATAAATGTTATCATGTTTAGTTCACATTCATGTACTTCATAATCAACCACTGTAATAGCAATAACAGTACTGGAATCTTTCGATTATCGAAAACTAAATAAATAAACAGTAGACTCTTTCTGCCTCTAATGCAATACCGTTCCTACAGCATGTTGCTTTTCACGATAATAGGAATAACAGCTATAAACAAGAGTTCAAATGACTACATGATCTTCTTAATTAAATCACTTAAAATGAAAACAGGAAAAACATATTAAAGCCAAACAGTATCTCAAAATTACATTGTTGCAACACAAACTGTTGCATTTCATTAAGATAACTCAAAATTGTTGTCACATTGAGTTTTCATAATCACTATCTTAGTAAAATTATGATCCTCTACCACTGGTTATGTTTTCAAACCTTGAATTGAAACTCCCCGTGCAATTTTTTTTCTCTTCTTCTTCTCCTTGAATTGAGACTAACCATGATTGGCCTTTTCAACTTTTTTTTTTTTAATTTATTTATAATTCGAATATTTAAACCTTTGATATTTCTGCGTCAGAAAGTGAGAGTTGAATTTAAATACTTTGGTCTTAAGCTTTTTCTTATTCTTCTTCTTCTTTATTTGACTTGTTTAAGTGGTGCACATGCGAATGAGATGAATTTAATTAGCAATATGCAAGTAATTTACTCCCCTAAGGTTGGATCATTTTCAGCTGTAAAGTTTTTGTGCAAGTTACAGCTAACCAGCTAAAAAGTTTTGGCCAAATTGCATAAAACCTCCTGAGGTTTTGGACACACTCTCTGTACTTTTAATTGTGTATTTATACACCTTGAGGGTTTCAGGGGCTCTGGTGACTTACCGATTGGGACCGAGACCTTAAGAATGGCGGGCTCACGATTTTAGAATGAATTTTTATTATAAGTTATTAGAAAAAAAATAAGTTTTTATGATAAAATGGTCACATGCACTACACGTGAACAGTTGAAGTAAGAATTTTGTCATTATTGAAAGCTTAGGGGTGAATAACACAAAATTAAAAGTACAAGGAATGTGTTTGCAATTGAACCAAATCTCATTGGGTCTTTTTGAAATTTGCTATTACGTTTTGTTTATGTATTTTATATTACTTTCTTTAGCTTTTTTTTCATTTTGCTTTTAGTGAAAACTTTTTATTTTTTATTTTTCAGATAATTAGCTAAGTGGGAATTTGATGACGCATACTGAGTGCGTTCTCAAAAAGAGGAGAAAGAGTAATTCCCTGGTGACCACTGGCCAGCTATAAATAATTAAAGTTTTATTTATATTGCTTTTTGACTAACATGAAAGTTCTATTCACTTTATTAGTAATATTTAAAAAAAACAAATAAGTAGTATTTTTTATTAAAATTTTGTTAATATTGATTGGATATTAATTCTATTTTTTAAGTACATTTTTAGTCTTCAATTTTAGCATATTTTTCATTCTTTTTACTCTAATTATAGTTGGCTTACACTTTTGCCCCCTAACTAAATTTCTAGTTTCGTCCCTAGTATTAATTATTAAATGAGTCTTTTATATATTTTTTTATTTGACGATCACTACAACAGAAGAAATTCAGATATAAAACAAGGATCTGGGGTTCCTCAAAATAAATAAATAGATAAGGATCTTGTTAATAAATGTTCTTAGATATTTTAATACCAATTTTATAGTAAATAAATTAATTTTTCTTTTCTCGTAGAAAAATTTTAGAAATACTTTCTAAACCAATTCCGTAATTAACTTTTTCCATAAAACAATAGGAAAACACAAAATCTCATTAAACAAATTTTATATTCCTCCACTTTTCCCATGCTTTCTCATCATTCAAATTAAATTGAACACAAATTAAATATAAATTTATTATTAAAAAAAAACAGATAATTTTGAATTCACACAAACATTGCTTAATAGAAGAGAGAGGACCTTGTCCTTGAGGATGCGGATCACGTTGTCAAGGTCAAGGAGATGAAGAGGCTCAAACGATTGGTCACAGAAAAAAACTTAGTGTGTGAGCGCTCACTTTTCAGTTTGAGAAAAGAGAAAATATTAGAGAGAGTGTATGTTTATTTATTTATTTTTGTTGCTAAACTAGAGAGAGTGTATGTTTATGTTATAGAGAACTTGTCGATTGTAATGGTGACTATATTTAAATGAAGTGTCGGCTTCTGTTCATGTTAGCGAGTATAGGAAATTTCTAGGAAAGTTTCCTCATTGGCTCTTAAGTCCACTCGTTGGGACCAGATAATTGAGCTTTGTTTGATTTTCTTGCACTTTTACTCCACTCCTAAAAATATCAAGGCTACTGACTTTTTAACGCTTTAATAATCTCTAAAAATTATTAAAATCAAAAGAAAAATATTCTTTGACCATGAAATTTACATATTGAGAGTTGCATGTGAAAGCGAAATTTTAACAAATCAAATTGTCGAACAATTTTTGACACTTTTCATAATGCTTTTATTCGATTCTATGCTTTACAATAAGTTTACAAAGTTGGTTTCTATTATCCCCCTAATGATTCACTTCAGATCTTTGATAAAGACATGCTTTAACTCCATTCGCACTCTGTTTATGTTGTCTATTTTTTATTTTTGAAACCAATTAATTTTCCTTGTTTGAGAAATGACCAAATACTTCCAATGTGTTATGTTCTCAATTAAATTAACAGTATCTTTTTATTCATGGAATTTTCTTTTCTACTAGGTCTAAAATTCCCCAATTAATAAAAAATAAATAAATAAATCCCCAATTAATAATGAAATACCAAAAAATGCCCACCTAACCCGACTAGGTAAAATAAAGCTGTGTAATATTAACCCAACACGGTTAAATTTAACCCAGTCAAATTAAACCTCACCTCATATACACAATTACACAACCTATGGTAAATAGTAAACTAAACTTACACTACCTATAGCATCCATCAATTCAATTCACTCAAAGAACAAGCACCTGATAGAGAAGACAATTGACAAGTCCATTGGATCAGGACTTCTTGGCATGAATAAAAAGGGAGGACCTCATACCACAATTTAAGATTTTTTTTAAGAGACCAATGGAAGAAGGGACATTTCTTATAGCTATAGCAGTTTTGCTCAAATCTAACAACTCTAGACTTTCGGCATTCCCTAGGTTCTCTGGCAGTCTGACCAGATTTTTGCTTTCCCTTAAACTCAATAAAATTGCTAATGGATGCCTTGGTATCTAAGCTTTACAGTTTTGATGGTTACTAACATAGATAGTCTTCTAAACCGTCACAAATTCAAACATGTTTTGGTGTCAAACTTTATAAAAAATTTAAGTTTACATCTTACAATAATAAAATGAAATTGAGAAAAATAAAGTACTATGTCTATAACTATTAGACTAATTATTGTTTTCTAAGAACATCAAGGAACTAACTCAAATATTTGGGGGAACCAATTCCTATTTTTGTAGGCTAAAATTTTGAAATTTCAAAATAGCTATATATATACTAGAGGAATTTTTCTAAATATTAGGGGAGCCATGGCCCCCACCCATGTGTGTAGCTTCGCCCTTGCACATGGGATGAACTTAATTAGTGCTATATGCAAGTAATTTACTCCCCCATAAAGAAAATTGAAGAGAAGTTTTTTTTTTTTTTTTGAGAATCAGAAAAGAAAGTGTAAGTTCGTGGTAAGTGGTAACCAGCAAAAAGTTTTGTTTACGCTTTATTTTGCTTTTATTAGAACCTTTTAACTTGCTTTAGAGGAAACTTTTTATTTTTATAAGGATAAGTATGTTGTGAAAATGTGATGACAATTACCCTACACATTTTGCGTGGTCAAAAGAGTAACTTCCTGGTGGCTAGTTATGAAGTCTTGTTTAATGTTTATATTGCTCTTTGACAAAGGATTTGTCTTACTTTCAGTACTTTTTTAACTCGAACATGTTTTTTTGTTTTAAATATATAAAAGGAGATTATTTTTTAAAAAGTACTGAAAATAAGCCAAACTTATTAAGAAACTATAAAGTTCTATTCATATTACTTTCTTTCTATCTATTCATAATCAATATGCCATCGTACATCACACATGAATGCTTTAGTGGATTAATCTATAAACTTTATGACTAATAATGCACCTACTAATTAATTTAGTATCAGCAGTGCGTAAAGCAGCTGAAAGAAAGGGTACAAGCAAAGCTAATTATGCACTTCATGATAATTGATAAGGACATAGCTGTAACTTTGTTTGCACTCGGTTTCTATTATGCTTCTTTTTTTTTTTTTTTTAATTCATTTCATTTGGCGTTTCTTAGTATGACTGATTTTTGTTTTTTGGGTCTCTATTTGAAAAAGTAGGAAATTTTTTTTGTCAAAAGCGGAGGGTGCAACCAAAATGTAAAAGTATACGGATAGGGTGGCTTAGAAATTAAGAAACTGAAAATGATCGAAGAGGTCAAAAAATAATGAGGAAAAAAATGTAAGAGCTAGGAGCAAGCAAAGTTTGTAATCAACAACAAGATCATTGATATCAAAGCTGCTTTGACATCAACTGAAGAATGTTTACCCTTTCAAAATAATGAATTATGTCTTTTTATAGTGAATAATGGAATCACTCTGCAAATAATGTGATTGTTCTTTGAAAAACTGAACATGCAAATTAATGTAAGGGTGCACAAAAAAACCAGGCTGGTAATGGCAACTTAATCTGTTCCATGCCTTCTCATGAAATAGCTCCATTAGTTCCAATACTTCTCATTCAATTGTTTGTTGGTTTTTCAATCTTTAGGACAAGACTTTTTAGATTTTTATGAGATAAAAAATGTTATATAAGATATTAGGTTTAATTCTATGCAGAGTATGTGTATAACTGTGTTGTTTGTCGATTCTGGATCTTTGTGAGTGATGTTGCCGTTAATCTTTGCCCTTTTGTACAACACAGTGTATGACGACGATATTTTTAATCTTCTTTTTATGCAAAGCAATGTTTCTGACCTAGCAAGATCCATTTATAATCTCATAATTTTCAACTTCGCTAAAGATATCTCGTGTTGCAACGACACCTAACATTTTTCTCCTGTATATGTTATCCAAACTTGCCTAGCCTTATTGACAGACGTTTCAAGTCAACTCTCAGAATCTCATGAGCAGAACAAGCCTTGTGATTACTGCTCATTGGCAATCTTGTCTCTATATTAACATGTGGTGAATATCAACCAAACATGAACAATTATTGCTGGAACTAACTCTAAAGTCCCACTATTGAAACAAATGGGCTCTATTATTCAGAGTGCTAAAATTAACTCTCTAGTAATAGAGTTTCAAGCCCAACAAATGTTCATAAAATAGTTTGAAGCAAGAGTAACCAGGGCTCTAGCTTCTGCGGTGACTCCTAAGCTCAGCAAATGTACACCCACTGGCATTATCCAACTTCCTTGTTCTTCAGGTCTTCAATCAGCACAGCAAGTTGCCAAGGAACCTTCTTCTTTTCCAATCTTCCACTAACCAAAACAAGTCTGGAAAAACCACTCTGTAGAGCCTTAGTTAATGCTTCTCATACAGTACGCTGCCACTCGTTTGCATATGGCAGAACTGCAACAGCCAGAAAAAATTATCCTGCCAGCCCAATATTTAGAGGCAAAACAACCCCATTTGCAACTTCTCTGCCTGTGCCTCTCAACAGTCAGCAACACATGCCATCCCTTCACAACCAGACACACTCGCCTTGGTACTCTCATGCAGTTACTCTGATCCACATGTTGTTTATCATAGGCTTGTGTATACCTACAAAACAAAGCTTCACTGAACATTAGCATTAGCATTTCACAAACAGACTCTTGCGCACCCTTAAACATCATTTTGTTGAGGTTATACCACAAGGTCCACAGAGTTAGAATAAGACAATCTATAGAACATCACATATTCCTTCTTATGAAAATCAAGATCTTCCATCAACTGAGTTAACCACTGCTTCAAAGAGCAAGGGCAAATGAACTCAGTTCTAAGCGTCTAATCTGACCAAAACCATACAGCCCAAGCAAGACTGTGCTTCAGGAATACATGATCCAAGTTCTCCTCTTCCTCATTGAATAAGACACTTGGTTTCACTCACCATATTTGTGTTGCATGAGGCCACATCAGCTTAACTGTAACTCCACATCTCGAGACAGGGATAGCCAAAATTTGAGCAGCCACTTCTGGAGAGTACAGCTCTCTAGCCGTCCTGTTTTCAAGTCAAATTGTAAAGATAACATTAAATACCAATTAACAGATGTAGCTTGTTTTGATTTCTGTAAGGATTCCTAGTTGCGTAACCTAGGTCCTTTCCAATTGAAAAATATTGTTACACACACCTGAATGTTTATAACAATGTAGGTTCTTTCCACTATGATAATACACGAGGCAGAAGCAACAAAAAGAAGGGGAGGAATATGACCCAACTTAAATTTGGACATAACACTTTGGATCTTTCCACTACAAAATATTATACATCAGGCTAAAACAACAAAACCAAAGGGAAAAGTATGACAAAACATATATTCTGGATGTAACTCATCAAAACCACAATAACAAGAAGAGCAGGATTTACCAATCAAAGCAGGAAACCTTCTTTTGTTTTCAACCTTGTCTGCACGGTTGCTTACCTGCTTGAGCTTGACTACTTTGACGACAAATATGCACCAGAGGATTACGTTAGTAATTCATGGCTTAGTATGTTGTATGCTCAGGTTTAACTTCTGTAATCCTTTAATTCTAATTCTATTTGAGTCGCTTCGATAGGGTAGCCAACTAAGTTAACATATGGAGATAAGTCTTCATGTTTGTTTTATCATGTGAAATGAGCATGAACAATTTGGCCCTGGACATGCTCCAATATGGGTAAGGACAATTTTCAGTCAATAATTTCATTCAGAGTTAAAAATATAGAAGTAAGAAAACTTCAAGAACATCAAGAGGCAATTGCACAAAAGTCAAATGGTAGAAACTTACATAATTAAAGAGCAATATTATTACTACGTATTAAAAGAGTTTTAGACTATTAATATTACACATGAACAGGGTAATTACGTGGGGTAGTGCTTGTGGACTTCTAAATTATGATGGCGCAGGCAGTGAGGAGGGTGGGGAGAGATTCAGATTTTGATCCCGCTGCCCAAAGTATGAGCCCAAGTCAAGAATGGGGACAAGAGTCCAGAGTGGCCTCCACCTGCTTGACAGAACGCTTGTGGAGACAGCACCTTGGATTGGTAGAACCGAGAGGTTGTGGCAGTGTTGAGTAAAGGAGAGGGAACTCTGACATTTCTCTGCCTCTCTCTTCTCTCTGCCCTTTTGATTCCATGCTGTGATTCAGTGTGTGTGTTTCTTTTTTGAGTTTCCACTCTTTAATGAGAATGTGGGGGGAGTGAGAGGCATAATTTTAAACGGAAGATATTAACATGGAGATATAACAGTAAACAACAAGAAGAAGCTTTTTGTTGCAATTCTTTGTTTGTCCTATTCAAATTGCTAGGAGTCTCATTGAAAACTCTAATCAAACATATGGTGGCAATCCATTAATAAATGTATACAAGAAAAAGATAATGTAACAACCAACAGAACTTGAATTAAGAAGAAAGACAGTGACTTACAGGGAAAAAAGTTGATTAACCTTCAAGTTCACTTTCACTTAGCTCTTCACGACATTCTTTGTACTCACTTGACTCCTCACAGTCTGAGTTACTGCGGGCCATAATTTCTGGTAGTCTTTCAATCCTTTTTGGGTGAGGTTCGTTATTAGAGCTTCCAACCTCATCATAGTCATCACAGGTTCGCTTGGCTTTGTAACCTTCCACTGCTGCCATTGAATTGTCGAAAATATGATGGGGAACATCCAAGCCCTTATAAGAAGTGATGTTGTTATTGCTTCTCTCAGCCATAGTTTGCTTAAGATCTTCGATGGAATACTAAACAACCTAGCTGAAACAACCAGCCATGATGATGCACCTATCTGGCTATCTCTATTTTAAAATAAAACTGAATCTTTTCATTTCCTTCTCCTACCCTTGCAGCTCTTCTCCAACAAGATTGGTTGCCAGTTTGAACACTTTCTAAAAGTCTGGACTTGCTTATCCTGCTGCTGGGTCTTTTCTTTGTTTACTATCTATTAGTTACCCCGCTCATAGAAATTAAACCTTTACAATACATGGCCACATTAATGGCAAAGAGAGGCTCTTTCTTCACGATTGCCTTGTTCTTGTAAGTTAAAAAGGACCTTAAAATAGAGACAAAAGACAATGAGAAGTACATAAGTTCTCTAAATTGCTCCCAATTCCCTTCATCCAGCTCTTCATCCATGCCTGAATCAAGTAAGGCTATATGAAATCAGTTCTAATGGAAAGATCAATCCAAAAAAGATTTCTCCAGATATGATGTGGAAAAAAATATATGGTCTAAGGTTTCAGTATCCTTGACACAAAGAACATAAGTACTCAGATCAGTTGTCTTCTCAATTCTTCCCTCACAAGAAGAAAATTCAATAACATCCTCCAACGAACAAACAATAATTTTAGACAGTAATTGTATCTTACATAAATGGTTTCAATGCTCAGGGTCTTCATTTAAGGTTGAGCCAGTAAGATCATAAAAGACTAGCCAGCTTGGTTTCTACAATTCCTGGTATGCAATAGCCATTATCCTTTTTCTACCAATTAAGCTCGAGAGTTGGGATGAGGCCTTATGAGCATGTCAGCAACACCAACAGGAGTTGTAAAGTTCTCTCAACACCATTTTGGCTATGGAGTTTTCAAACTAATTCATAACTCCACCCAAGAGTAACTTTGTCTAGCACATCTGCCTCAACTTTCGAAGAACTTAAGCATTTTTATTGGATGTCATTTGGGGACATCCAATAAAGTTGGAACCATATGTATATACTTGGATGTTTATAATAGGTATATTATCAATTCGCTTTGAAATGCAATACATCAAGCTGCAATGACAAAACAACGAGGAAAATGTGACAACACCTAAATTCTAGACATGATGCATTAAAAAAACGATAACAAGTACAACAAGGCTTACAATTCTAACAAGACGACCTTCTCCACCTATCAACCTTGTCTACAAAGTTGTTTGTATGCTTAAATCTAATTACTATAAAGATGAATATGTGAAATGGGCATGGATGGTTTGCCTTGGTCATGATTTGAAATGGGTCTAGGAATTTGAAGAACATCATCAGCCCAAAGCAAAAAAGTCATATGATAAAAACTTCCATAATCTAAGAGCATGCTATGTATGAAATGAGTTTTAAACTATTAATATTACAGATCAATGAGGCAATGCATGTGATAGGCTGACAACACCGTTTCCATTCAAACTTGACATTATATTTTTATAATCTATTAAGGCACTAAATGTCTGCAAATAAGAAGAACATGGGAAAACAAAAAAAAACAAAAAAAAACAAAAAAAAAAAAGAAAAAAAAAAAAAGGAAGAAGAAGACGAAGAAGAAGAAGAAAAATAATATATTAACAGTATTTGTTGATTTCCATAAGTAACATTATTAACCTTTTGAACTTTGTCATCAATGCTAGGAGTGCCATTTACAATTCTAATCAAATATATGGTGGGCAATCCATTAACAAATGTACGAAGAGAAATTGCAACAACCAACAGAGCTTGAATTGAGAAGAAAGACAGTGCCTTATAGGTAATCAAGAGAAAAAAAGTTTTAACAACCTTTGAGGTCACTTGCACTAGATTCCAGACCACATTCCTTGTACTCACTTGACTCCTCAGAATCAGAGTTACAATGGCTTTGCATGGTTCTGTAACCTTCCACTATCACTGTTGAAATGCCAAAATTATTTTGTAGAACATCGAAGCCCTCAAAAGGAGTGAAGCCATTGTTGCCTCTCTGAGCCATAAATCTGTTGAAATCTTCTGCGTCTTTCTTGTATACAATAAGCAACCCGCATTTTTAACGCCAATCTTACTAAATCCATTTGCATAACATGCACTCAATATGTTCATGTTTTCCTTGTCCTTGTAGCAGTCAAGAGTAAAATAAATTGTGCTAGCACCTTTACACAAATGAGAATAAGTTTCTTCTATATTCACGTCAACTTCAGACCCCATTCTTTGATGGCTAAACCAGTTTGGATTGGAGATTTTTATATTTAACTCATTCAGTCATTTGTTTTTTGACGTTATCAATCAAGAACATTTTTACATGATATATTTGAGATTGAAAATGTAATCTTAAATTCTGTGGAGATCTATTGAGGTGTAAAATAAAAATAAAAAAAATTATGAATTTCCTAATGTATTTTTGTCATGAGCTATTTAAATAAGGGTTAAAGATCGTTTGCTAGTGTGTTTCCTTAGTACTTTCTCAAGTGCCCTCTCCTCTACCATTGGTTATGTTGAGTTGTACCAATGGCTATTTAAGTGAACAGTATCACTATCAATTAACAAAAGTGTGTCGCTCTTCTTTAATGACAAAACAATGTTGTTGCTTCATAAAATAATAGTATTAACTGAAAACAAAACCTTGTCATGCCATTAAATTAGAAAAGTGGTATCATTAACAAAAAGAGCCCTTAAATTCAAAACAAGAACTGTTTTGGTGGGCTTTTCAGGTATTTTGGAGACTTGAATTTTGGTTCTTGCCCTCCACACCCCACACCCCACAAGTATTTATACTTGTGGAGTGACCATCGCACCAAGGGTGAGTGGTTGTAAAGAAAGCAGAATCATAAACACTAGTGCTACTCTACTAATTTCTAGTAGATGTGAAAGTGAGAAAACCACCAAAAATTATTCTACCATGTTAAACAAAATGAAAGATAATTTTGAGAGACTAAAATGACAGCCTGATTGTTTGTCGTCATCAACATATATTATAAGGAATTTCTCTCTAAACAACAAATGTAATCTTAAAATTCTATGGACTTCTATTTTGTTCTAAAAAAAAAATTTATGACTTTGGTGATGGATTTGTACCATGATACATTGATACAAAGGAACATAAACAGCACTAGAATAAAAATGTACAAGATTAGGAATCCACTATGTGCTATCCAAGCTAATGTTCACAAATAGGTTAGGAGCAATGGTTGCTACTTGCTAGAGATTTGAGGCCCTTCCAGAAGATTTCTGTCCATCTGTCCAAACCCGATCATCTGTCAACTGTTCCAAAACACCTGAAGTCCTTCATCAGCTCTGCCACCACTTCTTTGTTACTTCTATTCCACCCTCTTTAGTCCAGCTCAAACAACCAGCCTCTAGTTTTACAAACAAAACTGAATGAATCCCCTCCAGTTCGTTCTTCTACCCTTGCAACTCTTCTCCAGCAGGATTGGTTGCCAATTGAAAGACTATAAAGGTCTGGGTTTTGCTTATTTTGCTGCTGTTGAGGCTTTCCTTTAGTTCTTGATAGTTACCTTGCACATAGAAATCAAACTTTTACTATGCATGACCACATTAGTGGCAAGGAAAGGATCTCCCTTGCCTTGTTCCTATAAGTCCAAATAGGCCATAAAATAAAGACAAACGACTCTGAGAAGTAATTTAAATTTTTTAAATTTTTACTGACATCCTTCAGCCAGCTCTAAATCCAAGCTTGAATCAAGTAAGGCTGAATGAAATCACTTGTAATGGACAGGTTTTAAAAAAAAAAAAAAAAGCCTTTTTAACAGTTCCAAATAAGTAAAACCCCTGTGCATACTTTAACATAAAGCAAACCATATTATATGGAAAGGAAAAGAAGCAAATATATAAGAATTAGGATTCTAGTTTATTCATTTTGCACTACCAGTCAATTTGTCATGCCTTCACTAATGAGCTTGTTCTTGTGGACTTCTAAATAAGAGAAACCTAGAAGCCTAATTCTGAATGGAAGAAAACAACATGGGATAGAACAATAAATCAATATACCTTTGGTAGTAAAAGCTTCCAGTGTCGATGTTTACTTGCTCTCTAGCACATGATTTCTACTGCTTTTTAAAACACAAACAAAATGCTTTGTCTTGCCATTCTTTTTTTATACATTGAAACAAAGGAACCAAAACAGCACAAGAAGAAAAGAGTACAAGATTTGGAGTTTGCTTCCAGTTATCCAAGCTAATGTTCATGAAGAACTTATGGGCAAAGGGTTGCTAGGGATCAAGGCTCTGCTAGGACATCTGTCCACCTGTCAAATCCAAACATTTGTAAACTGTTGAATGACCTTCACCACACAGCCTCTCTATTGGCCAACTCTGCCACCTGTTTGTTAACACAAAGCTTTTAGCTTCAAAAATCATTCACAGAAAGCCAATAAAGCTGCTTTCATATAGTATCTTTAATAGCTCAACTGAAACAACCAATCATTGAAATGCACCTTCTCTATCTTACAAAAGAAGTTGGATCCCCTCTATTTCCTTCTCCTATGCATGCAGCTTGTCTCCAACAGAGTTGGTTGCTAGTTGGAACACTTAGACTTGCTTATCCTGTTGCTATCAAGGCTTATGAACTGTTAGTTACCCTGCACATTGAAATCAAAATTTACAATACATGACCACATTAGTGGCAGAAAAAGGCTCTTTCTTCATGATTGCCTTGTTCCTATAAGTCCAAATAGACCATAGAATAGAGAAAAAAGACAATGAGAAGTACTTTAAGATCCCCAAAACTCCCTCCCTTCATCCAGCTCTTCATCCATGCCTGAATCAAGTAAGGCTCAATGAAATTAGTTCTAATGTATAGATCAAACCAAACCAGATTTCTCTACATAAAAAAAATAGATAAATCAATTGGTCTAAGATTTTAGTATCGTTGACATAAATGATTGAGTCCTCAGATGCCTTCTCACTTCTGCCCTCACAAGAAGAAAATTCAATAAAATTAACCAAAGAAGGACAATCATTTTAAAGGTAATTGTAACCTACATAACTGGTTCCAAAGCTCAGGGTCTTCACTTATAGTTGTACCAGTAAGATTAATAAAGGACCTACCAGCACGGTTTCTACAATTCCTAGTATGCACTAGCCATTATCCTTTTTCAATCAAATATCCTCCAGATTTAGAATGAGGCCTAATAAGCTTATCAGCAACACAAACAGGAATTTGTAAAATTCTTTCAGAATTATTTTGGCTATGGATTTTTCAAACTAATTCAAAATTTCACCTGAAAGTACCATTGACTAGCACATATGCCACAACAAGAACCTATGCAATTTCATTGGAAATCCCTTGGCCTAGGGGACATCCAATAAAATAGGAACCTTTTATATATATATGTACTTGTATTTCTATAAAGGTGAATTATCAATTCACTATGAAATGCAATACATTAGGCTAAAATGAAAAAACAACAATGAAAATGCCAAAACTTAAATTCTAGACAAAATGCATCAAAACAATGATATAAAGTAGGGTAGGGTTTACAAATCTATGCAGACTACATTCTCCAATTTTCAACCTTGTCTACACAGTTGCTTGCCTGCATGAGTCTAATTACCATAAAGACGAAATGTAAAATGATCTAGTATGGTTTGCCTTGGTTATGATTTGAAATAAGTCTTGAAAATTTCAAGAATATCAAGAGCCCAAAGCACAAAAATTCATATGGTAAAAACTTCCATAATTCTTTTTTTCTTTTTTATACAAGATAGAAATTCTACTCTAGCTTAATCTAAGTGTACATGTGAAACTTCCATAATTAGCGAGCAATGTTATGTACAAAATGAGTTTAAACTATTAATATTACAGCTCAACAAGGCAATGCAAGTGATAGGCTGATACCACCCTTTCCATTCAAAATTGCCATTACGTATATTTTATTAAACTCTTGAATGTTTGAAAATAAAATAAAGAAAATAATGAAAATATAATTAACAAAATGGAGAGGAAAAAGATGTCACTTTTAAATGAAATTCAAAGATTATTAAGGTCTCACCCATGCCTCTGCACAAACATCACATGGGATGATGAAGTGTAAGATGTTTTCCTAACATTGCAAAACAATGGAAGCAAATGGCTAAGGCTGTTTTGTACTTAGAGTTCAATACTATTTATTATTCACAGTAATTGTTGATTTCCATTAGTGACATTATTAAGTTTTCATGAAATTATTAATTCATGGTGTGTGCCTCTTGCATCTTCATCTAATTTGTTGATTATAGTTAGTGACATTATTTACTTTCCAAACTTTGTCCTCAATCACAATCATAAATTCATAGAATTCTACTTTATTCATTTTGAAAAACCTGTCATGCAGAAAAAATGAGGTTGTGCTTTTGGATTTCTCTAAAATGAGGACAGGGAGGGTAGTGATGAGGAGGGTGGGGAGAGATTCAGAGTTTGCATACTCTGCAGATCTAAGCATGGTTGTCAAAATATGAATAGTATCGTCAATCAAATTTTTTTTTTTTTTTCTATGTCATATATAGTATTGTATTATGTACCGCAAGATACACAAAAACTTAATAATATTTAAAAAAGATTATAAATATACATATATAAAGGCATATCACCCCCCCCCCCCAAAAAAAAAGGTATGTTCATTAAGAATTTAGAATATGTTCAACTAATGACTAATTTAATCATTAATTATGTAATAATATTTAATAAAGTTAAATAAATAAATTTTATATAAAAATTTAACATATTTTTATAATGTACACATTCAAATTGATTAAACTTTAAAGTGATATATAATACATGACATATGAGCCAAAATAATAATTAATTTTCATCAAATTCATCATTTTGCTTATTTAACTCTATCTAAGTCAATGTTATCATCATATTCATCATCTTTCAAATTTATTTCTTCATTGACATTTTCTTCATCATCATCGAAATTTACTCTCTCTTATTGTTCTTTTATTTTAATAATTTTTTCTTTGTATTTCTTCTTAGCATTCTAACTTGTTAGACTTATAACAACAATAACAAAAATATAAAGTAATTATATATTTTTTATTTAATACCTTTTCATAGTATATATGAAAGAACTTTGCAAATATGAAAATGAAGTCTCAAGTATGTAATCTGAATTTTGTAGGAGAAAGAGAGAAGTAAAAAAAAAAAAAAATCAAAGACATGTTATTTTATTAGGCTCAATAATAATCTAATAATTTTGTGTTTAAACAAGTCTACAAACTTATTAAACTCAAATAAAAGTACAAATTTTGTGTTAAACGGAAAAAAACAAACAATAAACTAGTACGTTTGGTAGCAAAAGCTTTCCAATTTTGATGTTTAATTGCTTTCAAGCAGATGATGTCTTTTGCATTAATAAATGTGCACTGAGAGAAAGAAAATGCAGACACCAAAATGACCCCAGCAATTAGTGATATTGCTAGAAGTCCCATTGACAACTCTAATCAAACACATGGCGGTCAATCTATTAATACATGTAAACTAAGAGAAAACGAAATGCAGCAATTAACAGAACTTGAAATAAGAAGACAGTGACTTACAGGCAATGAAGAGAAAAAAAGTGGATTAGCCTTCCTGGTCACTCTCTCTAGATTCCTCCCAATCGTGTAACTCCTCACCACATTCGTGGGTACTCACTTGATCCCTCAGAATCAGAGTCACCATGGGCCAATTCTGGGAGCCTTTCAATCTGCTTCGGGTGTGGTACATCATTAGAGCTTCCCTCTCCACTAGGTCCAGCCCCATCACAGTCATCCGAGCCCTCATAAAAGAATGATGCTGTTGTTGCTTCTCTGACTCTCAGCCATAAGTCGTGATTTCATCAATGTCTTTTTCCCTGTTTCTTTCTTCACTCAGTTCTCTCAGCCCAGCCCATATGAATAATGGCTTTCTTCTCTCTCTCAGCCATAATTCGATTGTGATTTTCTTGGAAACTTTCAACCTCTTTCTTGTACACCAAACGAATTCCGCATTCCTTCACCTCCACGCCTGAACCATGGGCTTGATATCTAATGCCAAACTTAGCGAATCCATTCACAACATATATGTCCCAATTGCTCTCTTCACTTGGAAAATAGGCTAGGAAAAGCCGATCTGATACATCCTGAGGCATTAGACCAGTTATTAAAGATAACTCAATAATTTTTCCATTACATATAAAATAGCAGTCAAGTTGTACAAGGTCGACCGGTTGACGACAGCAAATCACACCACAACTAGCAATTCCCACCAACTCATCGCACAAATGAGAAGGTACTTTAATATTAATTTCAGCCCCTATATTTTGAAGCTCAAACCACTCCGGAATTTCACTTCCAAAATTAAGTGTCGCTTGTGAGTTTACAACCCTGTATATATCTGCAATGAAGTCTTGATCGAGACCCAGTTGTGGCCCTTCTTTCTGCAAATACTTAATCGAACCACGATTTCCTAGTCCCCAAAAATAAGGAGTAGGCGACTTCCAATTCAATGACTTTAATAATGGACTACTCTCCGGCTTTAATAATGGACTTCTCTCCGGCCGAAATGGAAGCTTTGGTAATGATCGGAGACTCGGGCAATCGCTCAGGTGCAAATGTAACAGATTACTTAGTTGAGCGATGCTTTCTGGGAGGCAATCAAACTTGTTTCCACTTAAAATTAATTCTTCTAGACTGGGAAGGCAACCAATTCTTTCGGAGAAACCATTGAGATTGCAATAACTTAGATCCAATTCGTTCAAAGAACACGAACCCTCCGATAGAGAAGTCAATAACATCTCCAAGGGATTGGGACTTCTTTGCATGAAGGAACCAAAATTATTTCCCCTTAGAACTAAAATTTTTAAAGTGGATAAGCAACCAATAGCATTGGGGATTGCATTGAGATTGCAATAACTTAGATCCAATTCGTTCAAAGAACACGAACCCTCCGATAGAGAAGTCAATAACATCTCCAAGGGATCGGGACTTCTTTGCATGAAGGAACCAAAATTATTTCCTCTTAGAATTAAAATTTCTAAAGTGGATAAGCAACCAATGGCATTGGGGATTGCATTGAGATTGCAATAACTTAAATCCAATGTCTCCAATTTGCTCAAAGAACACAAACTCGATAGAGAAGTAATTGACATATCCAAGGGATTGGTACTTCTTCGCTTAACTCCACTAATAAATAGTTTTTTAAGTTTTTTAGCAGTCCCAATCTCATCAAGCCCCTCTAAACTTTCAGTAGCCCCCAAGATCTTTAGTAGTTTTGAGCATCCGGAAAGATACAGTTTTTCCAGGGAATTGAGATTTGAAAAGGTGCTAGGAAGAGTCGTGAGTTTTTTGCAATCTTTTACATTCAATAAAACAAGACCCACCAAATTCCCAATTGATGTGGGCAATTTTGTAATTGCAGTGTCATCTAAGTAAAACTTTGATACACTTTTCATATTTTCCCCAAATTCTGGAATACTTTTTACTTTTAAGCATTCGGAAAGAATAAGAATCTCAAGAGACTCCATTTCAAGCTTTCTTGGAAGACTTTTGAGGTTTTTGCAACCTTTTAGATTAAGAAGAGTGAGCTTTTTATGAACTCCAATTGATGGGTGCAAGGCAAGTAAATTTATACAATCCTTAAGTTCCAATTCCTCAAGAACGGGGAAATCAATGAAGTTTGGGCTTTTAATAAGTTTCGGAGACTTGTTCAATTTGATGGCTTTCAACCTCTCAAAAGACTGTTAAAACTCAAAAAACAAAACAAAACAAATAACAAAAAATTAGCTTCTACAAAATCTTACAGTTTAATGAAGCTTAAAAATAAAAAAGATGCCTAAATTACCTTGGCTCTGAAACTTGATGGAAACAATTTTGAAGGGTAACCACTCCAATCAAGAAATCTTAAGCTATCAGGAAGATATTTGAGATCACGCTTGACGACGACATTATCAATTATGAGGGTTTTCAGACAATGCATCTTTGAAAAGGATTTAAGATTCCAATGTGCCACTTTTGGGTTGAATAACCTTAGGACTATGCCTTGAATTTCTTCTGTTTCCTAATAATCATGAACAAAAGGTATTAGTGAATTGAAAAATGTATAATTACCAAAACTACGCTATGTTAAACTACGTTAAAAAATGTAATAAAGAAACTCTTTGGACACAACTTTTGTGTGATAACTATTGCCACAATCTTAACCTGTGTGACTGTGAATGGTTGAGAAAAATTGGTAGACCTATGTGAAAGTGATGGTTCTATCAATCATAGTCACAAATGTCATCAAATTTTTGTAAATGTTGTGGCAAATTGTGAGGTCATCAAAGAACTAAATATAATAAAGTATTTATTCATGTTCTTTAAATAACATCATACCTTATTTCTTTCTAGCGCATCTTCAATGTCTTTATACAACCACAATCTACTACGCCTCAAAGGAATGTCAGGGCACTCTTGAAAAACTATATCCCGACCCATTTCTTGGAGTAAATCATGCATCCATAATAGATTGCCGTGCAATTTGATGAGGGCTTTACCTTTAAGAATCTCTAATCCATATTCGGGGACAAGTTCAAGATAATCTAATATTTTAAAGACACTATCTTGATCATTGCCACAAAAGAAACATGAAATATTGAGGAAAATTTCTTTTTCAAATGGTTCTAGTCCCTCATAACTTATTTTAAGTACTTTGATTATACCTCTTTCTGGAGATTTTTTAAGCTTGTCTAACAAACCTTTCCAGAAAACTTTATTTTTTTTCAACAAAGAAAGACCCAAAAGCTCAAGGGCTAAAGGAAGGCCATGAGAATAAATTACAAAATCTTGGGATAGCTCCATATAATCAACATCAGGATGGCCTTTCCCAAAAGCTTTCAAACTAAAAAGTTGAAGAGCTTCGTCACCATTCAATGTTTTAACCTCATATATTTCATTTACATCATGTGCCTCAAGCAAGCTCTTATTTCTTGCTGTTATGATAATCCTACTACCTGGACCAAACCAATTATGCCCCCCCAGCTAACTTCTCCAATTGCTTTAAATCATCTACATCATCAAGAATGAGAAGAATCTTTTTGCAATGTAATCTTTTCTTTATGATGAAAACTCCCTCATCAACATCTTGTATATCCATATCTATGCCGCACAAAAGCTCTTTCAAAAGTCTTTTTTGTAACCCATGTAAACCATTTTCAGATTTCCTCCTAACATCATGAATAAAACTATTAGCTTCAAATTGATAAGAAAAAATTTTATGAACAACTTTTGCTAGAGTTGTTTTACCCATTCCTCCCATCCCCCAAATTCCTATAAAGCGAACATCTTTTGACTCTAAAGCTAAAAGTGACTTCAAATCCTTAGTTCGGGAACTTATTCCAACTAGTTCATTAGTTTCGATTTTATAACTCAATTTATTTGATATCCATTGCACAATGTTTTGGATAACTTTTGCCTCAGAGCTGCAAAAAGAAGAGAACAATAAGAAGTGAGTCTCACCTACCATGATGGGACCCAAAATAAAATTTAGTAGATATATGGCATTTAGTTTAGTTGGTTAAAACTGAAATTGGGACACATAAATGTAACTGAATGCTTCAATCCAAACTCAAAAGAACCATCCATATAAGTGTTGTATTATAGTTCATTTTAACAATTGTGTTTGAAGATTCCTAGATTTTATGTCTTCTATCATTATTTTGTTTTGCATCTTTAGATATAGTTTCATATGAAACGTTTCTGTACGTCCCAAGATCTTGACCTTGCAATCAGAGTATTTACAAGAGATGGGGAAGAAGAAGAAACAACCTAAGAAAGGGAGGGAAAATGAGCAAAATAGTCAGAAATGAGAAAATTCAATGTCGTCGTCCAATCCCATTGCGGAAAATTATTGCATAGTCCGAGACTATGCTCTCTACCTCTCAAAGAAGGGTGGGCCCCATGGTGGGTGGGACTGAGCATAGTCCCGGACTATGTAATAACAGCTCCCATTACTTAGGCTAGCAATTGTTGGGTGCATCACAACACCCTAGGTCTAGCCCACACTTGATAAAACACCTCATTAGTGAGGTAGTCAGCTTGCCAATTCCTTGGGCAGTGACTTGCTGGCTTTGGGCGTGCTGCACATACTTGTTAGAGATATACTAGTCGTAGACCCACGCGATACGTGGAAATATATATAAATAGGGTTTGGCTTACCTTTAGTATTTTTTTAACTAAAATTTTCTTTTGTTTTAATGAGAAACTGTCACATCATTCACTAACTAAATAAAATGTGAAGATTAAAACTCACTATCACTTGCAATTGTATATTTAAAATAAAAGGAGATGTCTAGTTGAAAAAGTATTGGAGTTAAGCCAAACTCATATAAATTTTATATAATGAGGTGTAATATATAAAAGATAACACTTACTTCAAATATTGTCATTTTTATCTTTACAAATATATCATTATATTATTATTTTTTATTTATATTTTTTTTAAGTTGAACCATATCCTTCTAACTTCTGCTGTAGTGTGTTTTATTTGTCTAATATACAACTAAACTTTATAAGTTTCAAATTAATTATTCAAAATTCTCATCTCTTAAGGAACAAGGAGATTATCATGATAATCAAAACTCATCACAAAATTACAATGTTATCTTAACCAAAATTAAAATGAAACCAAAGGAACAAAAGATATACTTTATAATAATTTATATTCAAACATTTGGTAGGCATATTCAAATTCATAGTCATGTAGATTATGTTTTGATATAAATTCAAATTCCTATTTCCAAAAAAAATAAAAATAAATAAAAATAAAAATAAAAATAAAAACTAACTGCTAATCCAAACCAAAATTCAACCAAAGCTATAAAATGGAGAGAGAGAACTTTGTGATGGGAATTGAAAAAACACAATATCTAAACACATATATATATTTTTTTATATTTAAAAATTAACCTTAATTAAAGTTGTAGGAAAGAACATAAATTCACCGAGAGAGAGAGAGAGAGTACTCACAATATTTGTGTGGGAAAAATATGGATTGAATTAATGGAAGAAATAATATCAAATTTATACAAAATAAAATGGGAGAAGAAGAGTCAAATTATAAGAAAGAGAAAAGGATGAAGGAAGTGTAATGGTGAAGTTGAGAGTAGTGGGGGAGGTAAAAACTAAAAAGTCAAGAAGGGAAGGGAAAAGTTGGAGAAAGTGCAACCATAGGTGTGGACTAATAGGGAGAAGAAGAAGTTTTTTTTTTTTTTTTGGTTGAGAGTAGTGAAGAGAGAGAGAGAGAGAGAGAGAGAGAGAGAGAGAGAGAGAGAGGGAGAGAGATATGAAAAGAAAATGACACTCAATGTTGAAATGAGCTTTCAATATAGACAATAGACAATTAAAGTTTATGATGGCATGTAGTGCATCACATTGGTCACTAATAATTAATTTTGTAATAGACAATTAGTAAAGATGAAAAACTTTAAAAAAAAAAAAAAAAAAAAAAAAAAAAAACAAAAAACAAAAAAAGAATAGTGACGTGACTGCTGATATGGCTCAAAAGAGCGTAGCAATAATAAATGTTGTGCTTCAGCTTTTAGATATATAGAGATATAAATTAGACCTATCATATTAGGCTAGAGATATATTAGCCCAATATATCTCTAACATATCTCTAAGATCATTTGCAACTGGGATTGTAAAAAAAACACACCTATTTTACCACCAAAAAAGCTACTTTCTCTATTTTACAATTTCATTTTATAATTCACCCAGCATCCCCATTTCTATTTTTCACATCATATCCAATACTATTCAATATTTTTTTATGAATTTCACTCTCTTTCTCTCTCTTCCTCACCACCTGTCTCACTTTATATCATCTCTCTCTTCACCCATAGGTCAGACACTATAACCAAAAGAAATCAACCACCATAACCCGACCCCCACAGAAAATCAATCACCATTACCACAAACACAACCACAACCAGTAGTAGCCACCACCCTCATTGGAAATCAATCACCACCACCACAACCACAAAAACAACCACAACTAGGAGCAGCCACCATCATCACATAATACCCAAACCAAAAATTAGATTAAAAAAAAAAACCCCCATTGTGATACCACAACTGCAACTTTCCACCACACCAAACCAACTCACCGTCACAATCCACCACACCATAGACCAAATCCCACCATTGTATGACCCACCAAAACCAACAACCCATAAAACCCAAGACCCATAATCCACGACCTCCACACCACCACAACCGCTGTATCACTCCACTGTTGGAAATATTTTAGTGAATAAACAAGTTTTGATAAAAAAAATTAATATCCTAAACAAACAACCCATAAAACCCAAGACCCATAATCCACGACCTCCACACCACCACAACCGTTGTATCACTCCACTGTTGGAAATATTTTAGTGAATAAACAAGTTTTGATAAGAAAATTAATATCCTAAATAAGTAGCAAGAATGTAAAATAAAAAGGAGTTTAGAATGATCTCACAATACTATAGAATCACGCTGTAAAAGCGTTGTCCTTAAAGGTTGATTCATGTCACCCGAAGTACAACTCGGTGCGACTGGTTCTCTTGGCCAAACAACCTCCTAGGTTTAGACTATAGCGTCAACCCACTTTACAAAAAAAACCCCTTAGGAAAATTTTTCGTCTCAAATTTTCTGTCTATTTTAGCATAAGAACCCACTTTTTCTATTTACACGAGCATTGTACAAAACCACACACATTAGTTTATCTATTATACACACTTTTTTTATTAAAATAATATTTTTTCTTAATTTTTTTATTTTACACCTACCCCCACCTAACACTCTTTCTCTTTTTTTTTTCTTTAAACACATAGACTCTTTCTTCTTCTTTTCCTTATCTCTATTTTCCCTGAGCATGCCTATCTTTCTTCTCCTTCTTCTTTCTTCTTCTTCTTCTTCTTTTGCAATTTGGGTTTGATCATAGATGGTGATTTTGGGTTTGCAATTTGGGTTTGATGATGGGCAATGATTTGGGGTGGAGAAAGCAAAGATTTTGGGCAGAGAAGGTGATTTTAGGTGGATTTACTGTTACTACTTCTTCTTTGATATCTTCTTTTTCTTCTCCTTCTTCTTTTGCTATTTGGGTTTGATTATTTAGATGAATTTGTATACGGGTTTGATGAATTTCGATCTAGATTTAGAATGATTTTTATGATTTGTATAGATTTGCATAGCATGTTGTTGGATTCAAGAGAAGGTAAAGATAGAAGAGAGTAGGGGAAGACAGTGAATTGGATGAGAGAGAAAATAAAATAAAATAATCAATTAGAAAGCTTTAGAAAGTTATAGTAAACATGTATATATGTACAGTTACTGTAACAATATTGGATATGCACAACAATATAGATAGACTGATGCGGGTAAATATTTAACAAAAATATGTAAAATTGTGCACTTTTTTCTATTTTACACCTACTGGTGCAAGTGCTCTAACAATGCTAAAGAAAAAGAGAAAGGCTGAACCAAAACATTAAGGCCATTAGACCATTTTGAGGAGAGCTTCAATGAGTTCAGTTACAAAACTAAAGAGAGAAAAACAAAGAAAGCTACAAAGCTTAGGAGGTGCAATCCAAAAATATAGAGCGAAACATAATGAGAGTATGTGAGAGTGAAACAAAATAAGGAGTATTTTTCTTTGCCCAAGCTACACACAAGGAAGATAAATTGGTGGAGTTCTCTTTGAGGATTTTGAGTACTATAACCATAGAGAGTTGAAGTGTTCAAATGAAGATCTTACTATTAGATTTTGTGAGATTGTATTTTACTCCTTGAGATTTATTTGTTATATCTCCTATTTATTGTGAACTCAAGTTTGGCATAAACTTGAGAGTTGTAATCTCTATTTTCATAGTGGATTTTTTCATAGCTACTCTGTGGTTTTTCTCTCTACACTGGATAGTTTCCCTTGTAAGATTAGGTGTTCCTGTGTAATTGTGTTCCTTTTGCGCTTGCCATGATTTTGTTTCCATATATATTTCTATTACTTGGTAGCCATTTATTTTGATTCACACATAAACATTGAGGGGACTTAGTCTTTTTCCCCAACAGCAATGGTCATTATGTTGAAGTAATAAATCTACTTTATTAGATGTATAAAAATAAAAAACCAATTAGTGTTTTGGTTTGGTAATAAAGAGCAATCATTAAGATTGAACATTATATATTGAAACTCTTTTAAAAAAAATTGTATAAAATTAAAGAAATTATACAAAATTGACAAAATAAAATTGTCACAACTATCTACATTAACAGTAGATAATGACCATTTATAATGAACTATCATATAATGATTTCAAAATATAAAAACTTGTAAAAATGCAGGATTTGCACACATGCGTATGTGTATTTTTCTGTCAATAACTCAATATATTCAAGATATCTTTTTATTAAATTTTATTTAACTTAATTTTCTTAATCATTCCATTAAAAAAAAAAATTCTTAAAGTGGCTACTACGTTTCGGTGGAATCATGTTGGGCAGGGTGGTACAATAGAATCTTCAATTAATGGGAGTGTCACTGGTGGTTTGTAAGTATGTTTTTGCTGCATTGTTATTTGGTAGAATAATTTCTTGGTGCCGTTTCGAGAGAGCAAGGTTATACATCACGTGGGTCACTGCCTCACTGGATTGTGTGATAAGTCTAAAAATGAAAGTAAAAAAATAAAAATAAAACGTGAAACGTGACACGTAAAAAATATTTTAAAAAACTTGAAAGACTTGATTGACTAATGAGTAACGATTAAGAAGTCATTACTGAGACTAGAGTTGGGGGGGAGAGAGCGAAAAGAATAATTGAGGGGCTTCCGTTTGATGGTTTTCTCACAAATGAAACCATAGGATACGTGGGTGGTCTTTGGATTCTTTGGAAAAAGGAGGATGCTGAAGTGGTGCACCTTGCCTCAACTGAGCAGGAAATTCACGCTACTGTAAAGGTTGCTGCTAAGCCAAATTCCTCATGCCAGAGTGAGCCATGTATTTTGGGAAGCAAATCGCAGTGCTGATGCGCTTGCAAGGAATGATAGCACGATGGAGGAAGACTTTTGTATTTTTGATTCAGCCCCAAACTTTGTTAAGGAGTTGTTATGCTCTGATGTTAATGGGGTTAACCACTGTAGGCTATCAGCCGTGAACTTAGCCATTTTGGCTTCCTAGTTTGTATTATTTATGTCCTTTTAACCAAAAAAAAAAACGACTAAGAAAGTAAAGTCAAAAGGAAGAGTGGGTCATCCACGCGTTCCGTGAAGTCAATTAATGCACGGATGCACTTGCCAGACTTGGAGCAAATTCCGATCCTTCTTTTGTTGTTTTTGTGAACCCACCGCCTATGGTGGCTAGCCTTTTGGCTTTTGACTTATCTGATATGTATTGTAACAGACTGATTTTCCTAGTTGTTTAATTCAAAGCTCCAGTTTACCAAAAAAAAAAAAAAAAAAGATAGTAGGTGAAGCTTAATTAGCAACAATAACCAAAGGGTGAGTGGTTGATTGAAGAATAGGGGAAGATGAGTAATAAGTTTGTAAGTGAAAGTGTGAAACAAAAACAAGAGAAGTTCAGCAATAGAAGGAAAAACAAAGAAAGGGATGGATTGATGAGCAACCATAGACAAAGCTAAAAATAAATAAGAATAAAGAATAAAGATGGAGAGTAGCAAGGTGTTGAGCACTGAGAAATATAAAATTAAAAAGCGTCTGGTTTCTTCAAGAATCAAGATGAAGAGAGAGTGTGCTTTTTATTTTGAACTTTTGTTTTTGGAGATAGTCATTGTCTCTCTCTTGGCAACATTTGATTTCACATTTCATGTAAATTATTAGGAAAACTATTAATTCTGGATATAATAGGGAGAGAGAGAGAGTTTGTTCACCTTCTGTGTATTTCGGAGATTGAAACTTTTACACTCTAAACTGCCACAAACAAGTGACAAAGCCAACATTCCGATTGAGAGGGGTGGAAGAATAAAAAAAATTGTTGGTGAAAATCCAAATTAGAATTCATTTAATATAAACAAAATATCAACAAAATGAAAAGACACAAGATAATTGTTTCCTAATATGTTGCAATACAATTATTTATGAGAATGCAATTTCGACATTCTTTTAAATCTTGAAAATCATTTGTAATTGATTCCATACTAAATTGCGAAGTAATTTTGCTTTAATGTATGAGATCATCTATCATAGTTGATATACCCATAAAACTTATGCTCATTATCTCATTATATGTTGAATAGTCTTCTAACAAAAAGACTAGTTATTGTTTCTAAGTAAATAAGAAGATAAGAAAAAAATTCCAAAGCCCAAAAAAAAAAACATACAAGGAAGGGTATTAAGTGAGCCTAAGAATGCCATATTATTTAATGCACATAAACACATATTACAAACTTGACCCAAAAAAAAAAGAAAAAAAAAATATATATATATATATATAAAAGGTGGGCTGCTCAATGAAATAGATATGAAAAAAAAAAAAAAAAAAAAAAAAAAAATTTTAAG
>NW_027070249.1:131176-178363 GCF_002906115.3 Quercus suber
AAAAAAAAAAAAAAAAAAAAAAAAAAAAAAAAAAAAAAAAGGTCTAAAATGCACCATTTGAACTTAACCTAAAACCCTAAGACTCTCTCACGCACTCTCACTTTGTCCAAACACTCTCTCTCACTTTGTCCCTCATCTCTCTTCTGTGCTCTTTGGGAGTCTGCGGTGTGCTCGGCTTCAGGTGTGCTCTCTCTTCTATGTGCTCTCTTCAGGTGTGCTCTCTCCTTGCTTATTTAACTTTATTCTGTATATTTCTTTTGAATTTTTATTTTTTACTCTCTGTTTTTTACGATTTCTCTCTTTCAAATTGCTTAGAAATTATTTGTGTGCTTGCTGTGTTTTTTTGCTTCTTGTGGGAGTTAAAGGGTTTTGGTATAATTATGGCTGTTGTGATTTACAAATTTTATCATTTAGGATAAGAATCTTATCCTAACTGATATAATTTGTAAATTAGTTAGGATAAGATAGGATTCAGAAGTGATTTGTGAACCTGTGAATCTGTGATTTGTGAATCTTAGTTTCTTTTCAATCTTAATTTCATTTAGTTAATAGTTATTACTCATTACCCATTGTGATTTATGAATCTGTGAACTTGGGTTTGATTTATTATTAATTTATTTAGTTAATAATTATTATTTGTAGATTAAATTGAATCTATTGAATTTGCAATGAACGAAGTTACTAGCACAGAAACTTCACCTTCATCTAATCAAGAAGTGCCAAATGATGAATCTCCTCTTTGGCAGTATGTGACTAAAGTAGAAATACCACCTAGTGCTTCTATTAAATCAAGTGGAAACACATACTTTAAGTGCAACTATTGTGGTATAGTTTATATGAGTCCAAATCTTCTGTCTCATCAATTGTGCTCCATTTCATACTCCACCAATAAAATTTAGACAGCTAGCCTCTCTCATTAAATAAAATATCTCATTAAATGAGACAACTAGCCTTTCTCATTAAAGTCAGAGTTATCTTATTTAATGAGAGAGGCTAGCTGTCCAAATTTTATTGGTGGAGCATGAAGTGGAGTACAATTGATGAGACAGAAGATTTGGACTCAGTTTATATGGGATCCTATTCTAGGGTTAAAGCTCATTTATTACAAATTTCTAGCAAAGGTATTAAAGCATGCCTTAAGGTGACAAAGAGCCATAGGCTGGAAATGCAGTGAATGCATGATTAAGTTGAGAATGATAAGTTAGAGAGAGAACGTAGAAGTCAAATTCCCTTACCCTCACCTCCCCTAGGTTGTGGGCCTGCTATACCTATTTCCCCATTTCGGAGACAAGAAGGGAGTGATAGTACCAATCTGGTTGATGCTAAGAGGAGGAATTCTCCTTTGGAGAAAGCATTCCAGAATAATGCTAGACGTGATTTGGATAGCAGAAGTGCTAGGATATTTTACACTGGTGGGCTTCCGTTTAACTTTGCAAGGAACCCACATTATTGTAGTTCCTATGCATATGCTGCTATCCATAACATTTCAGGTTATCTTCCTCTCGGATACAATGCCTTGAGAATAACACTTTTGCAAAAAGAAAGAGCTCATGTTGAAAGAATTTTGAAACCAATTAAGGAATCTTGGCTTGAAAATGGTGTAAGTATAGTTTCTGATAGATGGTCAAATCCACAAAGGAGGCTTCTTATTAATATTATGGCTGTATCAGATGGGGGTCCAGTGTTTATAAAGGTAATTGATGGGTCAGGTGAGTTCAAAGACAAACATTATATTGCTGGGGTGTTGAAGGATGCTATAAAAGAGATTGGACATGAAAAAGTTGTCCAAGTCATCACTGATAATGCTAGTGTGATGAAGTCTGCTAGAGCTCTTATTGAAGGTGAGTATCCTAAAATATTTTGGACACCTTATGTTGTCCACACTCTCAATCTAGCTTTGAAGAATGTTTGTGCAGCAAAAAACATTAAAAAGAATGAAGTTACATATGAGGAATGTAGTTGAATTATACGTATTGTTGATGATGCATCCTTCATACATGTTTTTATCATGAACCATTCAATGAGGTTGGAAATGTTTAATGAATTTTGTCCATTAAAACTGCTCCAAGTTTCTGATACTAGATTTGCTTCGGTTGTTGTAATGCTGAAAAGGATGAAGTTGATAAAAAGATGCCTTCAAGCCATGACTATTAGTGACCAATGGGCTTCTTATAGGGAGTATGATGTTGGAAAAGCTCAAAGGGTGAAAGATATGATTCCAAGTAATCTTTGGTGGAATAATATTGATTATATTCTTGAATTCACAACACCCATTTATGATATGCTACGAATAGCCGACACAGATAAGCCTTGTCTTCATCTTGTGTATGAGATGTAGGATTCAATGATAGAGAAGGTGAAGACAGTAATATATCGGCATGAAGGCTTGGAAGATGATCAGTATAGCTCATTTTGGGGTGTGGTGTATGATATACTCATTGATTGATGAGCTAAAAATTGTATACCACTACATTGCTTGGCTTCTTCCTTAAATCCTAAGTAAGTACATTTATTTTCTATTTTCCTTAGTTCACCCTTTTAGTAAAACACATATTTCATCTATATTTGTTTTTTAATCTTTAACTAGGTATTACTCCATTGAATGGCTTTCGGGGAATCCAAAACCCATCCCTCCACATCAAGATCATGAAATTTCTATGGAAAGATGCAAGTGTTTAGAAAGATACTTTGAAGATGAGAATGAATTAATGGTGGTGAAATTTGAGTTTGCTACATTTTTAGGAGGGAGGGTTTCTTCATCAGATGCCTTGACCGATAGGTGGGCCTTACAACCTTTGGTTTGGTGGCAATACCATGGCTCTGCATTTCCAACTCTTTAAACCCTTGCCCTTAAACTTCTTGGACAACCTTGTTCATTCTCATGCGCTGAGAGAAATTGGAACACATACAAATTCATTTATTCCTTAAAAAGAAACAAAATGGTTCCTACACGCGCTGAGGATTTGGTATATGTGCATTCTAATCTTTTACTCTTGTCAAGGTGCAATGAGAAGTACGTACGTACAACAACAAAGATGTGGGAAATTGTAGGAGACTCTTGGAATGAGAGCAACATACATGGAGGAGTTGAAATTCTTGAGAATGCAGCCCTTACATTTGATGAGCCAGAGTTGGAGGCCATGGTTATTAGGAATGCTAACACTAGTACTACTGCTAGTGAAAGTGAAGTTCGAAGTGAAGCTATTGATATTGAGGATGATGATGTTGGTGTTTGATTGCCTTGTTGATTATCTTTTATTTTGTTTTAGTTTTAAACTTGTAAGTTGTATTCTAATTTCCGAACATCAAGGAATGTTATAGTTTCAATCTTGTGGGTTGTATTTAATTTATGAACATCATGTTTAGTTATTATCTACTATTGCTCTTAAATTTGGTATATGTTTATATAATGTGAAAAAGTATGCTTAGCAATATATTAAAAATATAAATAAAAATATTTTTAATAATTTTTTAATCGCCGAGTCCCGCCACATCCGCACCCGCCTTTTTCAAAAATTGCCGAGTCCCGCACCAGCACTTGCACCCGAGTCCTGAAACACACCTGTGCTTCCTAGCCATTAGATTGCGAGCTGTATCTTCCACTTCTTGCCTTGATTTTCTTAACTGATGCCTTGATCTCCTGAATCTCAGCAGATATCTAATGGCGGGGTATTAAAATTTTGATTGAGTGGTTTCTGGAAAAAATCATGGAAGCCACGTGGATGAAGATCATGTAGTGCCACGTGAATCAAGTACTGGTCGATTGCAACGTCTATGCTGAAAGCTGTTTCACTCAAGTTTTGACACCCTCTCTTATGTCTCCTTCAGCTGCGGCCCTTTTATTTGTGTATTTGAGGAAGGACTGAATGCTCCCCAGTTCGTCTTTGATATCATCACCTTCTCCATGCACACCTCCTAACAGTTTTGCTTCTTAAGCACC
The DNA here is from genome assembly GCF_002906115.3 of Quercus suber. Taxonomy (NCBI): domain Eukaryota; kingdom Viridiplantae; phylum Streptophyta; class Magnoliopsida; order Fagales; family Fagaceae; genus Quercus; species Quercus suber. Next base: position 135,117 of record NW_027070249.1, read on the forward strand.
TACCAAAGGGTAGTCAAATTTTACAGTTTATTTCTAAAATATAACCAATTTTATTTCAATTCTTGTAAAAAAAATCATGTATCATTATATCTCATTCAAATCATTAGTTCCTTTTACTTGCTTGATCCAAGTTTGAAGGATATAGAGACTCGCTAAAAAAATTCAAATTATTCAAAAAAGAAATAATAACATTTCAAAGAGGAATGAAATTCTAGTTGTTTACTTCTTGTCTTCTATAATTCAACGTAGATTAAGAATTGAATAAAAATTTGTAAGGATTAATAAATGATGATTAAATAATTATGATTGTGGAGGTACTTGCTCGGTAGGGCACCATGGGATCGCGCTTCTTGGGCTAGACTCATTTGGGCCGAACCCTCACCCTTTTTTGGGTTTGCACAGGGGACCCATTGCCAAATTTCATTATTTCCAACGAGAGAGAGAGAGAGAGCAATTAAAAGAGTAACAACGAGAAATTGTGGTGAAATATAAACAAGTCAACAACCACTAATTTCTTGTGAAACAAGGAGAACAATACAAGATAGAGAGAAAATGCTATTGACTTTGTGTTTGGGTCAATTCAACTGATCATATATGCAATCTACAACAAGAAGTCAAATTTCAACAAAATCATTGGAGATGATGGAAGAAGAGGACTCTGCCCATTTTGTCAAAGGAATTGAGATAGGAGCATTCGAGGATAATGACATAATTAGTTTCTAGCATTTACATTTCAACAACTGATGATTTTAACATTGAAAAAGAAGAGGGGGGAAAAAACCTTGCAGTGTGGGATATGATAATGACTAATGACCTAATTCGTTTCTAGCCTTTACGTTTCAACAGCTAATGACTAAATTGGTAGATGGTTAGCTGGTTACCACAGTTCACACATAAATAACTCCTCTCTTGTATGACACTATTATTAGAAGACAATCTCTAAGAAGGGTTAATGGTTCTTTGCCCCTTAAAAGTGAGATGGTATCTCAAGAGATGGTCTCATGAGAGCACCCTCTCATACCATATGGGTTGTGGGACCACGTGCTGAATTCACATATGTTGTGAGAGGTAGGTCTCATAAAATATTTTTTTTTTCCTGAAAAGTATAGGATCAATAATGATGTTCCCACAAAACTATATTAAGTAATTTTTTAGAAAAAAAAAATTAAGTATTTTACTAATTTAATGTTTATACGTACATGGTCCTTACTCTTATAATTCTCTGTTAAATTCAAAATATTTATAATACAAAGCCAATTTTCTTGATATGCATATTCATGTGTCAATGCTCACTCTTACAAGCCTAATGTCACAGTTGCCATTGATGGCAGTGGCAACTTCAGCACCATTAACGAAGCCATATCAAAGATTCCGATAGGTCGTAACAATCCATATGTTATTTTAATCAAACAAGGTACATATAATGAAGCAGTCTACTTAGCTCGATCAAAACAAATCTAATTTAGTAATTGGAGAAGGGATGGAGAAGACTGTTGTTCAATTTAACAAAACTGCGAAACAAGGTTATGGAACTTCAGGATCAGCTACCGTGGGTATGGTTCTATTCTCATATTAGTCCTAATTTTTTTTTTTTTTTTTTAAATTTGATTTATTGATCTTTTCATGCAACGTTGTAAATATCTCTTAAGCGATTGTTTTTTAAACACATACTAATTATTTCGTTTATGTTTCTTCATTTAGATATTAGTGCCAATGATGTGTTTGTTAAAGGTATTAGATTTGTGAACAATGCTGGACCTGATGGTGGCCAAGCCGTGGCATTAAGAGTAGCCGGTGACCGAATTGCAATTTACCAATGCTCCATACAAGGATACCAAGATACCTTATTGACAGCATATGGTATCCATTTTTTTCGAGAATGTGAAGTTTCTGGCACAGTAGATTTCATATTTGGGAATTCACGAGTTGTCTTACAGAACTGTGACATTTACGTGAGGAAGCGTACGGAAGGCACTGTGAATATGATCACAGCCCAAGGTCCTGGACAAGTGGAAGATATAGGAATAGTGCTACACAATTGCTCCATTAAGGCTGACAAAGATCTTCAACCTTATCCACAAATCAAAACATTTCTAGGCAGGCCGTGGTATAGTTATTCACAAACCATTGTCATGGAATGTTTCCTTGACAAATTGATTGATCCTGAAGGATGGCTTCCGAACAATGACAAGAAAAGCTTATACACTTTGTATCATGTGGAGTATGCTAATCGGGGCCCAGGAGCCAATACAACAGGAAGAGTTAAATGGCCTGGTTATCATATTGCCAAAAATTCTGAAGAGATTAAACACTTTACCATTGAAAATTTTATTAATGGTTCCCAGTGGCTGCCAAGTGTGGGAGTTCCTTTTGTTGGTGGTTTTATAAACTAAATATTGTATGCATTGAAAAGGCGAAAATGTCAATTAGAGAAATTATATATATATATATATATATATAAAGAATTCGGTCCTTTCTAACTCGTTGCAACACTATGACTCCATGCAGATTTTATTTTACTGTTTCAATCCTTAACTTCAATTGTGCTTATCCCGTAGGATATATTGCTTTGTGAACTGACCAAATGTCATCTATTGCATGGACAGTTGACTAAAAAATATATAAATAAATTAAAACAGTTTTAAAATGAATTAAATTTTTTTTATAAGGTTAATGGAAAATAATAAACACCTATACAAGCACTAATAAAACATTGAGAGGAAATCCAATGAGATCCAAATATTGAAGTTTAATTTTGTACTATGTGTCAAATCAATTTCTTAATTTGGTGTAAGTACATATCATTCGAGAATTGTGTTATTTTTATATTAAACGTGACACTATTTTCAATACAAAATATTTCTTGTTTAAATATAAGAATTCTAATATATATTGAGCTTTTAGTTTTATTTATTTTCATTGAATAAATATGAAAACAATTTTGTGATGGAAATTTTAGTACCAAATTTTATTGCAATGATGTATTGCTTCAAATGATTCTTTGGCAAAAAGATATTGTTTCAACTTAGAGACGCATGGATGTAAGAAGGAAAGCTCAACATGCAATTTTCATGTGGATGATTTTTGGAGTCTTGAAGAATATAGGCTGTGTTTGGCAACATATAAAATATTTTTCGAGTGTAAAGGGAAAGGAAAATATTTTCAAATGCTTGGTTGCATTCTAAAAATTGGTTTGGAAAATATTTTCAGGTGTTTTGTTGCATTCTGAAAATGCTATATTTCTACTAGTTTCTCACATTTTCTCATCTTCCAAGAAAATTTTATGATAGAAAATTTCAATATATAAACTTAAAAGAAACAAAAATCAAAACAAAACTGTACGGCACTATGGTGCCCAACCCATTTGGGCATCGGATTTTAACCCAACAGTGTGACCCATGGGCCTAACTTCTTTCTACCCAGGATTCCTACCCAAACCCACAAAGGCCACAGACCCAGGCCTTGTATTGCTCAAAAGCCTGAGTAGGCAATTTACATTAGCACACACTGTACTTCACCACCTGGTCCTTGTTCGGTGAACCACCCCGAGCAAGAAGAAAGGTGTTCGGACACACTATCCCTCGTATGTACGGCAGTGCGGCAGTGCCCTGGGAAAATATCTCTACCAAGCATATACACTAGAGTGGGAACCAATTCCAAAGCCTCTCCCACCTAAAAACCCACCTACGATTAACGACATTGGACCTCCTGTTGCACTAATTTTGAAAGCAATCATAATCCCTCCACTCACACTTGGCTATAAATATGAGGAGCTAAGGAAGGAAAAGGGGTTGGTGGAGAGGGCGAGAAGGCTACTTAGAGTTGAGAGTGATAGAGCCATAAGAGAGAGGGGGAGAATACGAAAGTTTGGGAGTTGTTGATGGGTCTTCAAGGAAGAATCACCCAGAGTAGGAAATCCAAAACCCACATTACAAATAGATTGTGAGCCCAATGGAAAGCGAGCCTGTTAATCTCATATTGGGTGCGCACAAAAACCATTCATTAAACTCTCAAACTCAATCAAACTGAGAAAGGGAGGAAGAAAGAATGAGAGACTAAGGGAAAGAAAGAGGTAGATCGAGAAAGAGATAGAGATCGGTCATGGGTGGGTCGATCTAGAGGGCAGCAATGATGAGATTGAGAGGAGGAGGAGATGATCTACAGGGCAGCGATGACAAGAATGAGATGACAATGCTTCGATCTAGAGGGCAGCGGCGACGTTGATCTTATCCCGAGTTCAAGCTCTCTCTCTCTCTCTCTCTCTCTCTCTCTCTCTCTTCCAGTGTGTGAGTCTGGAAAATGATTTGAAGGTAAATGAGATGTGTAAAACATTTTATGAGGCAAGGGGCTTATTTTAAGGTAAATTTATTATTTTCTGTACGACACCCTGCGCCAGGGCCCATTTAGGCCTGGGAATCCGGTATGGATGAATGGCCCATAAGAACTGATCTCTTTCTGCCCAGCAGCCCATCCCAAAGCCACACAAGCTGCGGGTCCAAACTGTGCCACTTCAACGTTGCTCGGCAAGTCTGTTCCCCGAGCATTGATGAAGGACCAACGTTCAAACGCCCCGTCCTTTACATATTCGGCAGTTCCTCAGACAGCTCCTTTGCCGAGGATACCTGCAGGAGGGGGAAAACAAGTTCCCAGGCCACTCACACCGCCTCCCACTCCCACCTAACCACCCATTTATGAGTGACAACATTGGACTGCCTGTTGCACTAAACCTGAAGATAATCATAGCCTCTCCATGAAATTTAAGCTATAAATATGAGGAACACAGGAACGAAGAAAGGTTGTTGACGGTTCAGGGAGAGGAAGGTAAATAGAGTGAAGGAGTAAGAGAGAGGGAGAAAAAAGAGAGGAGTGGTTCAGGCAGCGGAAGAGAGAAAAGTGATTTCATTGGGTCTCAGCGTCGAGAACGACCCAATGTAGGAAATGCAAGCCCACTATACAAATAAGTTGTCAGCCTAAGTGAGTCCTAGCTCAACCCAGTGGTCTCACTTACGATGCGCACATTTTCAATTTGAATTTATTTTACATGTGCACCCAAACACGCATCAAGGTGTAAAATCTTTTCTCAATTCCATTTACACTCGAAACAAATACAACCATAACTCCAATGCATTCCAACAGCAACAAATAACAATTATATTTCCACTCTACACCTAAGTTTGTAGAAAAAGCTCAACAATTCCAAACAAAGGTGCACATAAAAATGATCTAATAAGAGGGATATTGAGAGATACATGCATTTTGGGTGATTTAACACACCCAATATGAATGCTTTAGCTATCATAGCATCGATCATTTTGGTGGGAAAAAGCGTACTTACAGTTTTGGACTAGTATCACTCCGTTGAACATGATTATTTATAATTTACCTATCAAAATGGAAAACCTTTGATTAGTAAATGGAAGAAGATTTTACACTAACTATCACAAGGTCTTTATAAATATAAAAAAAGAAATCAAATCTTAAAATAAATTCCTTTTACTATTTTACCTATTATTTTACTTTTTTTTTATATACACTATTCAAATAGAACATCTAACACACTTCTTAAGGGTAAGCATGGATTTTCATAAAGATCATTATTGTGCTCTAACGGTCTCCCCTACAAGGCCAATTTGTTTGTTTAGCACAATTATTGTATGGTACTATTTCCAATATGCACCCATTCACTAACGGAGTATCTTTGGCCTTCAAATTTTTCTTAGAGGCACGGTCAAATGCCACAAGCCTTTGCAAATCCTTTTGTTTTTATTCTCAATTGAAAAAAAAAAAACAATTATCTCTCAAAAAAAATCATATTTAGCTTTAGTAACAGTATGACTCAACAATTCCATTTTGTAATTCCAAACAACCAAATGTCTTAATCTAACAAAGATACGAAAAATATCACCAAATACAAAGCAAAGTTTAGCTAAATTTCACTAAACTTTCTCAATTGAAGCAATCTAATAATTGACATCTCCATTTTTAGCATCTTTGTCCTGCTGACCTCTCTAAATGTTTGGGGCAAAGAATACAGTTGTCATAATTGTAATATCCTTTGCCGATCTTGTGGAGGAGATAGATGACAGGTACATGCGCAACTATCTAATAATGTGTCCCTAGGTCTAGATCCAAACTTTCTTCAAATTCTTTGGAGTCTTTTGGCTAAATATTGCTAAATTTAAAACATATTTGTGTTATAGGTACTATTTGAAGTTATTTAGGGGCATGAGGAGAGAGATTGAATTTCGGCAACATTGTTGCCGAAATTCAACAAAAAGTAGGAGAGAGAATGAGATAAAGGAGGAAAGAGAAAATCTTAATTTCAGCAACAGTAAACCTTGAATTTCGGCAACAGTGTTGCCGAAATTCATCTGCCCAATTTTCCTCTGCCTGCTTGGATGTGTGAGTGTGAGAAGTGCAATAATGAGTGAGTGCCCTAAAAAAAAAAAAGTAATTGTGGCAATGGTATTGCCAAAAATGGTAAAAAAAAAAAAAAAAAAAAATCCTAAAAAAAAAAAAGTAATTGTGGCAATGGTATTGCCAAAAATGGTAAAAAAAAAAAAAAAAAAAAAGTGAATGCCAAAATCTGGGGAAGAATTAAAGAAAAATATAATGTACTACGTACACAATATTTTTACAATATTTTCATAATAAATCACAGGTAACTAGTTATTATTAGTTCAAATTTAAATTTGACATTGAAATTACTATTTTAATTTAACAATAACAACAAGTAAAAACCTGATATTTAGAATTTTTTGTAAAAATATTGTAAAAATTGTGTGCACTTATTATTTTTTAAAAACGAAAAAAGTGTAATGGATTTGCCAAAAATTTTGTGGCAATTGTGGCTTGCTGAAAATGTGAGGGAAAAAAAAAGTTTGAATGGGTTTGTGGCAATTGCGGCAATGTCATTGCCGAAAATGGGAAAAAAAAAATAAAAACTTTTTTTTCCTAATTGTGGCAATGGTATTGCCGAAATTGTGGGGGAAAAAAAAAAAGTTTGAATGGGTTTGTGGCAATTGCGGCAATGTCATTGCCGAAAATGGGAAAAAAAAAATAAAAACTTTTTTTTCCTAATTGTGGCAATGGTATTGCCGAAATTGTGGGGGAAAAATTTTCCCCACAATTTCGGCAATACTATTGCCACAATTAGGAAAAAATAAAAATAAAAACTTTTTTTTCCAAATGGTATCGCCGAAATTCGGCAATGCCATTGCCACAATTAATAGAAAAAAAAAAAAGTTTTTTTCCCAATTGTGGCAATGGCATTGTTGAAATTAGGGGAAAAATTCGACAATGGCATTGCCGAAATTGTGAGGAAAATTTTTTTTTCCCCAATTGTGGCAATGGCATTGCCGAAATTGTGGGGAAAATATTTTCCCCTAATTTCGGCAATGCCACTGCCACAATTGGGAAAAAAAAGTTTTATTTTTTTTTACTAGCAATGGCATTGCCGAATTTCGGCAATACCATTTGGAAAAGAAAAAGTTTTTATTTTTATTTTTTTTCAATTGTGGCAATGGCATTGCCGAAATTATGGGGAAAATTTTTCCTCCACAATTTCAGCAATACCATTGCCACAATTGCCAAAAAAAATTGCCACAAACCCATTCAAACTTTTTTTTTCCCTCACATTTTCGGCAAGCCACAATTGTCACAAAATTTTCGGCAAATCCATTACACTTTTTTTTTTTTTAAGAAATAATAATTGCACACAATTTTTACAATATTTTTACAACAAATTCTAAATATCAGGTTTTTACTTGTTGTTATTGTTAAATTAAAATAGTAATCTCAATGTCAAATTTAAATTTGAACTAATAATGACTAGTTACCTGTGATTTATTGTGAAAATATTGTGTACGTAACACATTATATTTTTCTTTAATTATTCCCCAGATTTTGGCATTCACTTTTTTTTTCCCTACCATTTTCGGCAATACCATTGCCACAATTACTTTTTTTTTTTTTTCTTTTTGGGCACTCACTCATTATTGCACTTCTCACACTCACACGTCCGGGCAGGCAGAGGGAAATTGGGCAGATGAATTTCAGCACACTGTTGCCGAAATTCAAGGTTTACTGTTATCGAAATTAAGATTTTCTCTTTCCTCCTTTTTCTCATTCTCTCTCCTACTTTTTGTTGAATTTCGGCAACAGCGTTGCCGAAATTCAATCCCTCTCTTCATTCCCCTAAATAACTTCAAACAGTACCTATAACGCAAATATGTTTTAAATTTAGCAATATTTAGCCAAAAGACTCAATTCTTTGGGCATACCTACAAATGAGAGTTCTTTGAGGTTTCCTAGAAATCTAATTCCAAAGGGCACCTCCTTCAGTTGCAGATTAGGCCCTATTGAAAGCTCTTCCAAAAGAGGCAATGCTCCTTTATCTATAATCAAAACACTTAATTGATTCAAGTATCTGAGTTCTAGCTCCTTAATTTTTGTAAATCCTCCTTCCTTAAAATGCAATTTCTCCCCATTGTATGCCTTGTACGCTATTCTAAGCTCCAACAAATTAGGTAGATTTTCAATGGATCTGCACTCAACCTTGACCATAAAATATTTACACATACTAGGTGTTGAATTTTTGGAATCCAATTCGGCAACTTGTCTAGACATCCCTTTACGTAAAGTTCTTGAAGGCGTTGAGGTGGAGATGAAATGTAGTTTAAATCAATGATTTTCTCTTCGTTGATCAAGCTTACATTTAGAAATTCTAGATTGTTCATCTTCTCAATAGAGCCACATAAAGCCCTTCCAGTTTCCCTTGCAATGTTTGTCAAGCCCTGATGCCTCAATTGCCTCAATTTTCCCAACTCTTTGATTAAATCAACCCCTCCATGATTTGTATCCACGTAAAGCAGCATTTGCAATGACTTTAAGCATCCAACCCTGCCTTGTATTTTCACTCCTGTTGAACTAGCCAGACTAAAATCCACATTGCAATCATGATAATAGGCTAACAAATGTCGCAGTTTATCAAGCTTATCAATCGCAACTGGTATCTCAAGTACTAGGGATTGTTGCAAATCCAAGGTCTCTAGGTTTCGCAGCTTTCCTATGGATTTTGGTAGCATCATCACATTTGTATTTTTCAAGCTTAAATACCTTAGATGAAATTAATGACCCAAATCTTCAGGAAGTTTATCTACTGAAGCATCTTCCAAATCTAGTACTTTCAAAAGCTTGAACTTTGCAAGAAATTTACAACAAAAAATTCATCAAGATTGAATAATAAGAGTGAATGCAGATATAGGCCAATGTTTTTCCATTCATTTCCTTTATGAAACCTTCAGCTATCCATTGTCGAATCAATTTTCCACAACTGATAGAATAGTCCTCCAGATTTAGGCCAAAGTACAAGAGACAAGATTTAAGATGGTAGGACAAGTCTTCATAACTTAGGGATAGAATTTTGCTAACACTTGCCAAATGGCAATTTTTTCTCAATTCATACCCAAGGTTGTCCTGCAAGTTTTGCCATTCAAAGATAGTCTTATGTTTGGTTGCCAAAAGACCACTTATTGCAACAATTGCAAGTGGTAATCCTTTGCACTTCTCAACAATGTTATGAGACAATATTTCTAACTTTGGAGGACAGTTTCCTCCAAATTCAAACTAAAACGTCCTTTTGCAAAAGAGTTCCCATGCCTTATCGGGTGGTAGTGGTTGCAACATATGAACATGAACAAGTGAAGATTTTTTGCAAAAATTAGCAACCTCCCACTTTCATGTTGTGATCAATATCCTAGAATCATTTTCATTATCAGGAAAAGCGTGTTCTATTTCCCCCCAAAAATTGATTTCCCAAACATCATCAAACATAATTACATACCTCTTTTGTCATATATATTCTCTTGCTTTGCTAATTAGTGACAACTTCTCCATTGTGTCGGTCCCCTCAAGAGGAAACTCCTTTCTTGCCTCGCAAAATTTCTTTATCACGGTCCTTAGTGGATCCACCACGTTATATGATTGAGACACTGGAATCCAAGCAAAGCAATCGAAGTGTCCTGTAACCATTTGGTGATCATAAACTTTCTTGGCATGAGTGGTCTTGCCTAGTCCTCTCATTCCCACCATCGAGAGTACAGTGCGATGAGATGATCCATCTACCAACCAGCTAATTAATTCATCTCTAGAAGATTCAATACCCACAACATCAGCATCATCAAGAAAAAGGGAAGCCTTTCGAGGGTCATGCCACTTAGAATTCCAAGCAACAATACCTGATCCATGATCTATATATTTGAAGTCATATCTTTCACTTCTGTCCTTGATTTTCTGCACCGATGCTTTGATGTCCTGAATCTCGGTAGCTATCTTATGACGGGGCTTTAACGTTTTGAGTAAGGAAGTGATCTTACAAAAGAAACTAACGAAGCCACGCTGATGAGGATGATGTTGTGCCACGTGAAGCAAGCATTGGTCAATGGCAACGTCTATGCCGAAAGCTACTTCGATCAACAATGTTCTCAGCTTGTCGATGAGAAGGGATACTGCCGTCAGTGCCATGTTGCCTACCTCTCCTTACTCCATTATAACGAACATCATTTCATCTAAATTTGGATCAAACGTTGACTGCAGCTGGAATTGTGTATTTGTAGATCTTGAAATTGGAAGCTCACCAGCCCCTAGTGATTGTCATTACCTACAACTTGTCCTGGTTATTTTAGCCGTAAATCTTGGGTTTGGGAGCTTGATTTTGGTTGGGGTGGAATGTACAAGCAGGTTTGGAAGCAAAGTCAATATGACCAATTCTAAAGTCCAAAATGAGCAACTGAGCTTTATCCTTGGTTTCCCACTAGTTGAATTGTTTACTTTGCAGCCGATTTATATGTAATGTGTTGTGTTATATAGCGATGGGGATTGTGAGAAATTACAGTTTTCTGATCATGTTGACTAACTTAGCCAGCCAATGTTTTGTGAACAAAACCTGATTGAGGCACCTTCTTGCCATTCTTGCCCCCTCCTACTCCTTGACTTTAACGTCCATCAATATTTCTCATATGTCAAAGAAACTAAGATCACAGAGTCATGCCGACCAATGCCAACGCATCTCTAGGGAATCCATTATCATTGTCAACTTTACTATAAGAACTTTATAATAAGCATTGGTAATAGATTACCTAAAATGATAATTTAAAAAAAAAAAAAATTTTAAAATTCCTGCATTAGCTTTTCTATTTCACTCTCAAGAGTCAAGATGAATATTTGGTTATTGGTTTTTGTGTTTTATTAATGATGATAAAGTAAAATTGGAGTTTTGAAAAGTGGAAGGAATAATATAAAATCAATGAAAAAAATAATATTTAACTAAAATAGGTTTTAAAATAACAAAAATCGATGTAGGTGAAAATAAAAGGTGGTTAATTAAATAAATAAAAAGTAGGTTGTTATTTAAAAATAAAATGAAAATTTAAATAATCTATTACGAATGCTCATGGTTATCCCGAGTTAAATTTTACATAAAGTTACATTCTCATTCATAATTCGAATTAAGAATGTATCTTTGGTTGTAGAATCGTAATTTGCTTAATTTCATTCTCTTGATCTAACTTTCATTTTGTACATATTTTCAGGGATTAAATTGGTTAATATCTCTTTTGGAACTAAATTCTATTTTGTCATATATATTGCTCAATGGCTCCCACGATGAGTTCCGAACAACCCCACCGGCTTGTTCTTATTGTTCTCTTTTCCTTTTTCTTTTTAATTTTTTTTATTTGGGGAATTTTGTGAGCCCCATGATCGGATCCTATCTGTTTCAGTATGGGCCTCCAAATAGTTTGGTTTCCCAAAATGGACCCACCTCTCGCATGGCCCTTAAAATACACGACAAGTTTACATGGGCCAGGGCGACTAGGAATATTGCCCATAGGTTTTAAGTGGGTTGAGAACTAGTTTGAGTGGATCGGTTTAGACCCTAAATTAATATTTTTTTTAAAAAGAATTTGTGGGCTCAAATTGAGTTTTGAAGTTTGTTCTTATGGGCCAGTTAAAAATGACATTCTTTTTAAGAACGGCTGCACTACATCCACGTAAGCCTAAAGTAACAACAATGCACATAAATTTACCTCATGCCATAATGGCAGGCAGTCAATCATAATTTGACACGTAATATTATTACAAAAATAATACCCTTTAAAAAAATAAAAAAAGTAAAAAATAAATAAAAAAAAAACTCTTTATTTTCCTTTTTTTAATATGTATGAATTGTTTTAGAAGAAGTAAATTACAGTAATACTTATGATAGAGTGAATGGAATTTCTTGTTGAAAGTTCTTAATTGTTCTGGTTTTTTAGATAATTTATCAAATGATCTATCAGTGCATTGCAAGAAAGCAATGCAATGAAAACCGAGTCAAACATGTCTATAAATAGTGCCAAACTAGCAATGCATGAAGAAAAAATTTTTTATAGAAAACTCCCCTGTAGCCGTGAGTCTTTCAAAGCACAAATCTTTTAAAGCCTCCCATTTTAATATCTTACACAATCAACCGGTGGAAAAATTATAGTCTTTTGGTGGACCACATCACTTGTCCATCATTTCACTAAAAAACTTTCACTTGTTAATTGCTGAGTCAGTAATTAATTTCTGTTTAAAAAATATCTAACAATTTTTAAAAAGTGACAGTTTTTTTGTAGAATGGTAAACCACATCACTTGTCCACCATATGGATCTTATAATTTCTCCAGCCGGTGTGCTCTCTTTGACCACCAAAATAATTCGTAATTATACTTATACCACAATCATGGGTTCATTGTTGTTACTACCTTCTTAAGTACAATTACAATCACCTCATAATTGTTTAATATGTGAAAGGATATGAACCTCCTTGAATTATGCGCTTTATGGTTTTGATCTCTATACTTATAAGTTATTACTTTTACTAGCCGCAGTCTCACGTTATACGTGAGAATATATAATTACTTTCTAATGTGATATAATGTATGACTAAATCTCTAAAATTTTTTGAAGAAAATTTTTTCTCCTTAAAAATTGAACTATTTCTAAAAGTATTTTTCATGTCTCTATCTTTACAAATATATCATTCTATTATTTTGGGTTTTTTTTTTTTTTTTTTTTTTTATACCAAACCCTAAAAAAAAAAAAAAACAAATAGCTACCATAGTCTTTATCAAAAAACACATGCAATTCAATCACACACACATACAAACACGCAATAAAATAAATGCCTTACAAAGAATAATAAAATTAAATAAAAAAATGTTAATTCAAGAACCTATGTTCAAATTATTGGGGAGGGGTCCTCTAGCCATACGTGTACATCGTTTACATCTCTAGCAAATCTATCTAAAACTATAACACAACTATAATTTGGTGCAACCACGACTTCTAAACTTAACTTTTATTATATAGTATATATAATATAATATGATACGATAATGATAAGATGTGGTAGGAAAGAAAGCGAGAGAGATCTCCACATGTACATGTGGTCAAGAAGCCAAGAAACTTGTTTTGTCTCCTGCTTTTGAAAGGCTGAGTGGATCATCACTCAACCCAGTCTAATAAATATATATAATTTGACTAGGCGAAGGGGTGGATAACATGTAGACATTCATAGAGAGATGTAGGCTGTAAATCAAATATCAATAATAACTTGGTCGATCAATTCAGTTTATTCAAAGGAAATTTAAAAAAAAAAAAACAAAACAAAACAAAAACAAAAGTTGGTTACCAAAATCGAAGAACATTCAATACTATTGGTACCAAAAGTTGAGTATAGTAGAGATCATTCTAGAAATGGTCTAAGCTAAAGTACCCGATCAAATGCATCTATGGCCAATTACAGAATTCCTAATAAAAGCAATAACTCATAAAAGAGAGATATCAAAACCACAGAGAGAGAACTATTCAAAGAGGTTCAAATCATTTTACAAAATAAACAATTACGGGGTGATTCCAGTTGTACATAGGAAAATATTAACACCAACCAATCCATGATTGATCTGAAAACCACTTATCTGGGCTGACACAATGAGCACATTGAGCAACAAACTAAAGGAGACAACTGTAAACATGTGAAATTAAAACCGCAAAATTTCCTACTTGATTGTCTCTGAAAAAAAAATAAGCAAGCCCAACTGGCGCCAGTAGCAACAATTATATTCATTCTCCATCCAAGTCTACAAACAAAGCCCAACAATCCTGAGCTAAGCTAAGCTTCACACAAGCTAAGCTAAGCTTCACATAAAAATGATCTAATAGGGATATTGAAGATTCAAACTATTAAAGCGTCATATTTTGGGAAAATGTGTACTTACAAATTTGAATTAACATTATTGAGTAGAACTAGATTGTTTACCTACCACAAATAACAAATGGACAAACTTTGATTAGTAATGAAGAAATTTACACACAAAAAAAGTACCACTAAAAATCTCAAATTTGAACCCTCAAATTAAATGATTTGACAAAACTTTTTTTTTTTTAAACTATTTCTATAGGTACAAACTATTTTATAACATTTTTACAAACGGTTGTTGTGGCCAATTTCTTACTATTTCTTATCTGAATCCACCACCATCACATTTTTTTTTTTTTTTTTTACCAATAACCACTCGCCACATCAGTAATTTGTAAAATTTTTTGTAAAAAAGTTTGTATTTCAAACATTTCCCCTAGATAAATCTTAAACTAACACACTTTAAATATGGGTAAAATTGTCTTCTCAACCAAAAAAATAGGAGTAAAAGTGCAATCTTGTAAATTCCTGAGAGCAATGTTTTGACAATTTTCACATCTCTCTATAGTCTGTAACTTGTTTTGTTTTGACTTTTGATGCAAGTATTGTATTGTTTTGATACAAGTATTGTACATTAATATGAAAAGTTCACACCCAAATCTAGCAAAGTAGCTCATGCCTCTAAATTTTTAACAGAAGTGAAATTTAAGCAGTATATGAAAATATCAAAACCGAAACAAGCAGACCATTAAAACGGTAGATGGTGATTTACATATTTCAAGAAATGCAAGATAAAAAGGACAACAATTGTTTTTTACTATAAAAATCTACAACAGAAATCCCACGACATTATTCAGTAGAAAAGAGAAAATATATATTATCAAGAAATCTAAACCCATTTTTTAACTAAATTGCACTAACCTTTCTCAATTGAAGCCTTGATATTTTAGCATCTAATCTGGTTGATTGTTTGCCCTCTTAACCCTGCCAAATGCTTGGAACGGAGATTGTGGTTGTCATAGCCATGATATCCTATACGAACCTTGCGGAAGAGAAGAATGACTGGTACATGCTTAACGATCCAGTAATGTAGCCCTTGCTCAGGATCCAAACTTTCTTCAAATTCTTTGGGCATCTCCCAAAATCCCAGTTCTTTGAGGTTTTTCAGATGTTGGATTCCGGAAGGCACCTCTTTAAGTTCCGGACAATGCCCAATGGAAAGAATTTCAAGAACAGGCAATGTTCCTTCATCTATCAATAGCGAATGCAATGCATTTAAGTGTCTAATCCATAGAAACTTGAGTTTTGGAAACCCTTCTAGCTTAAAATGCAAACATTCTCCCTTGTATGCTTGGCGTGAGATCATGAGCTCCCGTAAGTTTGGTAGATTTTGAAGGACTTTCAATGGGTCATCATTTAACCAGGACCATAATATCTTTAGTTTGACCAAATGTTGAAGTTCTGAAATCCATTCTGGTAACTTCTCTAATCGCCCCTTTATTTGCAGGCTTTGAAGAAATTGAGGTGGGGATGAAATGAGTTTTAAATCAACTATCTCATCTTCGCTAATTAAGGTTACATCAAGAGATTGAAGGTGGTTCATATTTTCAACAGAGGTACAGAAAGCTATCATTGTTTCCTTTGACAGGCTTTTCACGCCTAGCTTCCTCAATTGTCTCAACTTTCCCAACTCTTTAGCAAGATCAACCCCACCATGATTCAAATCCACATGATACAACTTTTGCAATTTCTTTAAACATCCAACACCCTTTTGTATCTTTACCCCTTTTCCCAAAGTCAAACTGTTGTCTTTTTCAAAATCAAAATTGTAAGCTATAAAATGTCGTAGCTTACAAAGGTTGTAGATCTCAATTGGTATATCAGAAACTAGGGACTGCTTTAGATCTAGAGTCTCCAGATTTTGCAACTTTCCTATGGATTTTGGAAGAATTTTAACTTTGGTATTTCTTAAACTTAAATACCTTAAATGAAATAAACTTCCAACATCTTCAGGAATGCAATCCAACAAAGCATCTTCAAAATCCATGACTTTCAAAAGCTTGAAATTAGAAACAAAAGTACTCATAAAGGACTTTGGAAATTCATCAAGATTGAAAAATAAAAGAGAATGAATATAATTGTTCCCAAATTCCTTCAATACAACATATGAAACTCCATCAATTGACATGCGTCGAGCTAATCCTTCAAAGCGAGACTCTTGTTTTAAGAGAACATGACAAAAACTCAAATCCTTCATCTTTCGGAGTATGATCTCACGTAAGATATCATGGAGTCGACATTTTCTAACTTTCCCAGATAGGTCAACATATGATACTTGAACTAGGCTTCTGTGGATTAATTCAGTCAAGTATTCTTGTGCAACTTCCTCAAATGTTTTGCCCTCCAATGCCTTCACAAATCCTTCAGCTATCCATTGTCTAATCAATTTGATGCAACTAATGGAGTAGTCTTCTGGATACATACCAAGGTATAATAAGCAAGATTTGAGGTGGCATGGCAAGTCTTCATAACTTAGGGACAAGATTTTATCAACACCTGTAAGATGGGGATTCCTTCCTAACTCAAACCCAACACTATCATGCAAGTTTTGCCATTCAAAGACAGTTTTGTCTTTGGTTGACAAAAGACCACCTATAGCAACAATTGCAAGTGGTAAGCCTTTGCACTTCTCAACAATGTCCTGAGACAATTTCTCCAATATTGGGGGACAATGTCCTCCAAATTCAAATTGGAACGCCCTTTTGCAGAATAACTCCCGTGCCTCATCAAGAGTTAGTGGTTGCAATTCGAAAACATGAACATGTGAAGATTTTTTACAAAAACTAGCCACCTCCCTATTACGTGTTGTGATGATAATTCTACCACCCTTATTATTATCAAGTAAAGCATGTTTCATACCCTCCCAAAAGTCAATTTTCCATACATCATCAAATATGACCACATATGTTTTTAGCCGTAAGTAATCTCTTAATTTACTTACCAATGATTGTTCGTCCATTGTGTCAATTCCCGGCATAGGAAGCTCCTTTCTGGCCTCACGAAATTGCTTTATGATGCTCCTCAATAGATCTTGTATGTTGTAAGATTGAGACACTGAAATCCATGCATAGCATTCAAAGTGTCCTCTAACTATTTGATGATCATAGATTTTTTTGGCAAGTGTGGTCTTGCCTAGTCCCCCCATTCCTACTACCGAAATTACAATACGATGAGGTTGTCCTTCTACCAACCAGCCTATCAATTCATTTCTAGAAGATTCAATTCCAACAACATCAGAATCCTCAAGATAAAGGGAGTCCTTTCGAAGGTCTTGCCACCTAACATTCTGAGTACCACTGCTTGATCCTTGACCAGTGGATTGGAAGCCGTATCTTTCACTTCTTGCCTTGATTTTCTGCACTGATGCTTTGATCTTCTGAATCTTAGTGGCCGTTTCATGGTGAGGTTTTAACATTGAAAATAAGCGAGCAGATTTATGGAGGAAACCACTGAATCCCTGAAGCCGATGGGGATGATGTTGTGCCATCTCAAGCAAGTACTCGTCCATGAAAACATCCATGTGGAAAGCTACTTCTTTGACTTGTTTCACCCAAGTTTTGACACCCTCGCTCATGTCCTCCTCTGCTGCGGCCCTTGCATCTGCATCCTTAAGGAAGGACTGAATGCTCTCTAGTTCATCTTTGATGTCAGCTACTTCTTCATGGATGTCTCGTAACAGTGTTGCTTCTTCGCTCAACAAGGAAATGATCCTCTCAGTAAGAGCGGATATCGCAGTCTCTGCCATATATGTAGCCTATCTTCTTACTCCAGTGTTATTTCGTTTGAATTTGGCTCTTCTCTGTGATCAGATATTGCCTGAGATTGAACTCGTATAGATCAAATCCACTTTCCTAAAACTTTTTTCTTTCACTCTTTCTTTCTCTCTCTCAAACTTGAATAGATGAGATTACTAACACTGTGAACGAAGCATTAATACAGAGTTGAAAAAGATAAGAAAATTAGAGCATGTCCTATAGACTAGTTAAAGCCATTTTTTAGAGAGAAAACCCAAAAATAAAAAAATAAAAATAAAAATAACAGTTCCAACAGACTCTCTAAAAGGAAAATTTTTCCAAATTTTTTTTGGAGTTGCTACGGTAGCTCTCTTGACTTGGAGAGCACTGTAGCAACTCCAAATGAATTTGTCTCCTTTAAAAAATCAAACAACTCAGTAAAAAACAATTCTTTCTCCCTCACAGACTCAAACGTCTCACATAATCAATACACAAAACACAAAACAAAATCTATTTCTTATTATAACAGCAAAGTTGAATCAGAACAAGAAAATAAGGAAAAAAAAAAAAAAAGTCAAGCTGATCTGACCTAGTCTGGCGCTGGGGACGCGGACGAGGCGCTGCTGCTTGGTGAACGCCGATCTCCGCCGGCTTTGTCCTTCCGGCGACACTTGGTCTCACCAGCCTTCTTCCCCTTTCTCTCTCTGCTGCGTTGTTTCTCCCTCTCCCTCTCTCTTCTGTTTCTCTGATGTGATAAATGGGCCTGATAAATGTGTCACTGTGAACTAAGTGCCGGTTGGAATAGCACTTCGATCCGGTTTGGATAGCATTACTTTTCACTCAAATACTGTTGCGATTTTTGGTTTTTTTTTTTTTTAAGCTGAATTTATTGACTTTTGAGAAAAAAAATATTGTATATATACTATTTATGTACTGTCTACATACTGTTTATGCACTATTTACATAATATTTAATATTAAAGATAAGTCCTACAGTACTATTCATATATTTAAAAATTATTTTGCTACAGTGTTTTCAGTAACAATTAATTTTTAGTAACTTTTAACAACAATAAATACTATCCAAACGGACTCAAAAGATGTTTCCTAAGAAAAAAGAAAGAGAAAATTGTCCTACACTGAACTTGGCTTGTGGACTGATTCTTTTAATATATATTTCTTCTGAACCTTTTATAGGGCAGAGACAAATTGGCAAATTGCAACACCAAATCAAAGGTAAATAATGACAACACTTAAATACCTTGAACGACCCTCTATAGCTCACAAGTCACAGGTAACACGTGCGTTTTCTTTTAGGTAAAAAGTTTTTGAATCCGCCAAGTTAAATACCAAGAAATTTTATTTTCAAATAATAATTTATTATATGAGAAAATTTCAAATAGCGTTGAGTTTTCTGTTTTTTTTTTTAGCCGGACTTATTGACTTTTAAGAGAAAAAAATACTGTGCATGTACTGTGCATGTACTGTTCACACATTGTTCATGCACTGTTCACATAATATTTAATATTAAAAGTAGGTCTCACAGTACTATTCACACATTTAAAAATTATTTTGCTACAGTGTTTTCAGTAACAATCAATTTTTAGCAACTTTCAGCAACAATAAATGCTATCCAAACGGACTCTTTGTTTCACTCAAAGTGGCGTTGCGTTTTCAGTTTTTTTTTTTTTTTTTTAGTCGGGTTTATTGACTTTTGGGAGAAAAAATACTGTGTGCATGTACTGTTTATATACTGTTCACGCATTAAAAATGAGTCTCATGATACTATTTATACATTTAAAAATTATTTTACTACAGTACTTTGAGCAACAATAAGCTGTATCCAAACGGACCCTAAATTGAATAACATGTCTCATTTTTTTTTTTTTTTTGGGTGGGGGTGGGGTGAATAAAAAGAACTCAATAATAATAATCTAAAAAAATAAGTTGTCAAAATTTTAATGCATAAATTCATTGCAAATTACATAGATTTGATAAATGAAAAATATGATCATTAAAAAAAACCATTGGAAAGTATGCTTGTTGAAAATTAAAAATGAATAAATAAAAACTAACAACTCATTTTAAAATTTTTACCTGTTGAGAGTTAGAAAATATAGTTGGGAATAAAAAAAAAAGATTAAAAAAAGAATAAAGAATGAATAAAGAAATAATATTTAAATGAGAAAGTGAAAAGATAGTGAATCTATTAAAAAGTGTATTTGAAAAAGTAAGTAGGTAAAAGGTAAATGTAACTGTTCACTTTCCAAACAGTATAAAAATTTGAAGAGTCTGCTGGAGATGCTTCTATAACCAGCAAAATGAATGATTTCCACAAAAAATTATAAGTTTATAACCAAAGATGTCACATGGGTACCAAAGATTTAGTCAGTGAGGTTGACTAGACAAGTTGGTACCAAAGATGTCACGTGGTAGATACTAACCCTTGTTGGGATAATTGTCATTGTACACTTGCATTAAACTCAAATATACAAATCTCAAAATTACAGGTGTGCAGTGAACCGCCAACCTGCTTAAACCGTTTTGATCCAATCCAACTCACCAGGTTGGGTCAGTTTTCAAGATTGAGTCATGAATTTTTATTTTTATTTTCTTTTACAATGAATTGAGTTGAGTTCGGGTCATAAGATTTATAATTCCGCCTAACTTGACCCGATCTGACCCATCTATATTTAATAAGTTTTTAGATTTTAAAAAATATATTATATAATTTTGTTTTTGCTTTTTTGTCCTTCTTCCTATATAAAACCCAAACCCTAACTTCTTCTTATATAGTATGTGTTTGTTTAGTGTTACGCTCATGATTATTTAGTTATAAATTTGTTCTTATTTATAGTTGTATTGTTAATGGAAGGAATTCTGAGGGGGCCCTACGAGAATTAAGAAATATGATACTTTGATATAGGGATGACAATTTTGCCCCGCTCCACTTGACCCGCCCCTCCTCGCTTCACCCCGTGCGGGTTTTCCTCGCCTTGCAAAGGTGATGGGGCGAGAATGGGGTGAGATTTTAGACCCACACCATGAGGCGGGGCAACGATAGGTTTACACTTTTTAGACCCACCCTGCCCCCCCTCCCCCCGGCCTCGCATTACAAGGGTTAAATTGTAATTTTTTCATACCTTAAAACCCTACTATTTAAACAAAGATATCATCAGCTTATTTTATTCTACCTAATGTAGCTCTGACTCTTTTTTCTCTCTAGCAAAGTTGAAAATAAGGTACCAATTTCAACCTTTTTTTTTCCCCCTTTATTAGAAACAAATTTATATACTATTGAATTACTAATTTCATTCATAATTCATACATCTTTCTCAATTTCCTTTTCATCATGAACATAATATAATTTTTTTTTTAATGAGGTACGGGTCTGAGGCTTTAAATATTTGTTTGTGTCATTGTTTTTGTAATTTTGTGTGGGCATTTGGCTGTTGTAAAATATAAGGTACGCCGTCATACACCCCTTTTTCTCTAAACACTTGGAATTCCCATTGGGATTTCACTTTGCTTAGCAACATTGCTTCTTTATGTAGTCAAAATCCATATCTATTTTACGAGCTGGGTTTTTGTTTTTGAATTTTCATGTTAGAAATATGAGGTGGTTAATGGAGTACAAGATGACGAGGAATATGTTTCCCTATTGGTTTGATTGCCAATATGATGACATCAATCATGTATTAGGAGTTTGGATTATTTTATTGTGTCATACTATGAGATTTTTGTTGTGATATTGTCTTGTTAAACATTTAGATAATATTATTTAGTTTTTGCTAGAAAATAGTTTGATTTGATAGGATAAATTTATTTATAATTTCAAGTATATTTTTATTATTGAAACATGTCATTTTATTTGAAAAAATGGTAATAGTTGTAGGGAAAATTAACAAGAAATATTCAGCAAAGACAAAATCAACAGCGACCGAGGCTGTTGCCAAAATGCAAAAATCAAGCAGCAATAAATCGCCTGATGTTTCTAAGGTTGCTAGTGGAAAACATGCACATAATTTCACCAAGTCAAAAGGCAATTCAAAATTGGCTTCAGCAATGGCGGATGCAGCAGCTGCAGCCACAGCTCGTTCTGTGCTAAGGGAAGTGAACAAGGGGGCATCTACACCACCACTCAGTTCCTTAAGTGTGCCTAAGCTCAAGTCTTGTAATGGTGCGAGTACTTCCCAATGTGATCGACCTTTAAATGTATTGAAATCTTTGAGTAAGAGACATTCTTTTGACTCTGATGAAGAAAACTGATGCCCTATTGGTCTAAAGCTTCATCTATACTTCCATGTAAATATACTAATTTTTTTTTTTATTTTATTTTAAAGGAAAGACAACATTTTTGTATGCTGTAGGTGTGTATGTCCTCTAATAATTAATGCCACGGTTGTATTAGAATACAAGAGTAAATGCCTTTTTGTGTCAAAAAAAGAAAAGAAAAAAGAGTAAATGCCTTTTCTCCTATTCAATCCAAGTAATAGGGCAAAACTTAGGTACAGTTTCTTAACTACAGTACCTTAGATTCCTTGTTTAAAATTTTGACATGTGTCTAATTTAACATTCCACACAAACGGCGTTAAAACTAAATTTTTATTTTTCCCTTCCTTCTTTTTCCTGTATTGCAAATGGCTTCTCTTCCAAACTACCCATGACCCTTCTCTTCGAAACCCAAAACCCAAAAAAAGAAAAAAGAAAAGAAAGAAAAGAATATCTCATATCTCCCTCTCTTTCATTCTCGGTGTGTGTATGTTTCCTTTCTTCTTTTTTGATCTATGATTCTTTCTCTCTCTCTCTCAGTGTGGGTGTATTTGTTTCCTTTCTTCTTTTTTGATCTATGATTCTTTCTGATCTATGATTCTTTCTTTATCTCTCGGTGTGGGTGTATCTGTTTCCTTTCTTCTTTTCTGATCTATGATTCTTTCTCTCTCGGTGTGTGTATCTGTTTCCTTCTTTTCTGATCTATGATTCTTTCTTTCTCTCTTGGTGTGTGTATCTATTTCCTTTCTTCTTTTCTGATCTATGATTCTTTCTTTCTCTGGCTTGTTGGAAATAAAAACATGGATTTAACTGTAGCACTGATGCCAAGAAAGAGAAAGTTTTCCTCATTGGATGAAATTTATGAGAGAACGGGCCGACTGGCTGAAGTGAATCTTTCCGTTGTTCCCCAATCCCCCACTATTTCGGCTTCTTATTCCATTAGTGAAGGGTCTCATGCCATTAGTGAAGGGACGGGGCCGCTGTCTATTATCTTCGAGATCTATGATTCTTTCTTTCTCTCTCTCTCTGTGGACAAAATAATGAAAGAGGCTGTGATGATGGCTTTGTTGATGTTAAGAGTGTGGAAGTTTCGGGTATAGCTGAAAAGGGTCTGTTTATGGGTTTGAAACCCAGTAGATCAGGCTTTTATTTTTTGATCTTTCCTGTTTGGTTACTGAGAAAATAAGGGAAAATGGTCCCTTTTTTGGTTTGAAACTCATTAGATTTGGCTTTTATTTTTTGATTTTTTGATCTTTCCTATTTGGTTCTGCATTTTAGCTTTTGAGTTTTGGATTGGAATTCGGAATTCCCTTTATTATCTTCATTTTAGCTTCATCAATCAGAGGCAACTGGAGATTTGAAGCCGTGTTCTCTTGCAGTTGCAATACAAGAAAAAGAAGGAAGAAGGAAGAAAAAAACTTTGTTTTAACGCCATTTGTGTGGAATGTTAAATTAGACACATGTCAAAATTTTAAGTAAGGAATCTAAGGTACTGTAGTTAAGGAACTGTACCTAAGTTTTGCCCAAAGTAATATATATATATATATATATATTATTTTACAGAAAATATTCATGCCTTGATTCCTTCTACTTCAAAGCCATGAAATTTTGTTTTCCCAGGCAAAAGTGCCAGTTTGTAGAATGAATCAGCCAATTTAATTTATAATTCATTTCTCTCGCATTTTGTTGAGGGAGAACGTTATGTTTTAGACTTTTATAGGCAGTTAAGTTGCACCTTCTTTTTTTTTTTTTTATTTTTATTTTATTTTTTATAATTATTTTATAATTATTATTTTTTTTAATTTTTTGCTGAATAAGTAGTTAAGTTGCACCTTGATCTATGACATTGTCTAGTCACTGCTTTTAGAGCCTGAAGGCCGATGCACCTGCTCTTAATATCGCTCCTTGGTTTAAATAATAGTTGTTTTGTGACTTGAGATTCACCTTTTAAGCTCTTATTCATTTATGAATTCAAGTAAATGCATAGATAGGAATTCTGATAGAGAATTACCATGATACAATCATTAGCTGTGGATATGATGCTTTGATAGTTTGATGTGCTTGGATTTAAGTTCTTGTAGAGAAACCTTACAATAAAGTTAAAAACCTTACAATAATTCCATGTTCACGACTTGCTGCATGAGCAAGTTGTGACAAAATTATGGCCCTAACATTACTCTTTAATAATTGTGTTGGGGGACCATAATTTAACTTCCTACAACCACTCTAAAAACAGGTCTGCGTGGTGTGATGTCGAAATCCATAAAAGATTTGAGTGTATCTTCCTTCTCACTAATTGGTTTTAAGGTGGAATGGCATAGCTCGCTCTCTGACAAATGTTATATAATCTATCAATACAATTTATTAACTTTTCTTGAGTGTAAGTGTAACTCTTTCCAATTACTTAAAGCCCCACTATAACAATAAGAGTTGGGCCTTTCTTGTAGTGGTACTTTAAGTTAAGTAATGTGTTTGAATTTGGTGAGAGAGTGTAGGTAAGGGAGTATTTATTAATGTTGTTTAAACAATAATTTTCAATGTTTAAATAACATTACAGACATGCCAATTAATCCAAAGGTCATTGCCCTTCGAAATTTAGCGCAATGGTCCCGACACACAATCCTTCCTCTCTTTGAAAGGATAGACGCCAATTAATCCAAAATAATTGTGAAACGACAGACAGTGATAGGATTCTACTCCAATCCATGAATTGTCAAGCCATGATGAAGACACAGAGAAGGAAATCAGAAAGTGCCAGAACAACTCTGGACAAAAATCCAAAGGTTTATATCGAAAGTGATAATACAGATGATTAATGTTTTCCACCGTTCCCACTTTTTTTTTAATTTTTTATTATTAATAATATGCCAAAATAGTATTTTAGTCATTTTATATTTTAAAATCACAATTAATTTGGTCTCTATATTTTGATAGCAACTATTTTTATTTATTTATTAATTTGGTCCCTACCTCCAATTATTAACTTACTAATGCAAAATGCTTATGTGTGACAAACAATATGTACTGTTGGCGCTCTTGAAGTTGACATAACCACTAAAATAATAATAGAAATGACACATTAGCGTTTGAGTAAAAAATTAATTTCTCAATTTTAAAGAAATATTTTACCCAAATGATCTTGAACATGAACCTAGATCTGGAAACTCACATCTCCTTGTGAAACGCTAATTTAAAGTGTTGGGTGTAATTAGGACACTTGACAACTACCATAGAGGTCTAGACCTTTTTTTTTCCTTGCTTCCATAGGAAAGAAAGATGACTTGACTTCATTGTCTGATCTTAAACAAACTCTTTGGACCATTGTAACCACAATTGGAAATTTGACTTAGCTTACCACTTTAATTTTGTTCAAGAACGAACTAAGTGGTTCAATTCCCACTTCCAATAGGAAACCTAGCTGCTTCGTCCGAACTTCAACTTTACGAAAACAAACTTTTTGGACCAATTCCAACCACTATTGGAAATTTGATCAAGCTCACCACTTTAAATTTGTTCATGAACGAACTAGCTGCAAACAACATGACCCACATTGCATCAATCAAAGAACCAAAGTGTAATAACCACACACGGACACAGACCCATACGTGCAATTCCCCGTTTTTCTACCGGTTCAATCAGTGGCGGATTAGATAAAGGTGACTCAAATTTCGCACGATGATTGATTTTGCAAGAGACATATCAAATCAGTTAGCTAATAATACCAATTATAATATAATTTTCTGTAAAAAAAAAAGAAAAAAAAAGAAAGAGATTTTTACCTTTTAAAGCTTACTGGCCCTTTAAAATTTATTATAAATGAATCAATAGCCTCGAAGGTCTGTGGTCTCCACCGCCTTCCAAAGTGATTTAATGAAGCTAACAATTCAACAGTTATAAAGTCTACTGTGTTATAACACTTATAAAATGAATAGTTATTCAATCATTCCACAACGACACCTAATGCTTATAATGAGATTTTGAGGCTTTAAAATAATATCAAGGGATTTATTTATTTGTATATATTTGATAGATTTAAATTTCTCCGCCAAAAAAAAAAATTAATAATAATAATAATAAAGGGATTTAAGAAACAATTGTTAGTATAATCATATGATATGAATTGCCGCATAATGTGCTTTGAACTTCAAGAAGTTTTCTACTTTTCTCAAACAATAATACTTGTGATATTATGTAATTTGAATAATGTCTTACATCTAAGTCCTAAGCATTTCAAATCCACACATCAATAAAGGTTATTCCCAACAATACTAGTTACAAGCTTGTGCCATTTTAAGTAAAGAAGATATATATGAATTAACGGACAAAATTTAGCTATAAACTTGAGGTTATAGCCAGTCAAGTTAACCAGTCAAACATAATGCATGTTTACAAGGATCCTGTTTTTCTAATAGATAAATGACTAGATAACAAGAAATATGTACATTTTCGTTGAAAAATAAATGAAATTATATAAATTATTTTTAATTTCTTATAACTTTATTGTAAAATTAAATCAACAAATCAAATTTAAATAAGATGATAGGGACTATTAACATTTAGATTTGAAAAATTAACTAGAGTTTTGTCACTAAACTAACACTTTCTGACATTTTTTTTTTTCTTAAGAGACACACAAGTCACAAGTTTCCAGTTAATGCCAGCATTATAGTATAGGCAAATGAGGCGGTCACCTAAGGCCTCCAAATAAATAAAAAAATGCCCTCAAATTTTAACCAATAGAGTTATTTCTTTTATTGCAATAGTATTAATTAGGCATAAATGCATTTTTGATCCCTATATTTTGGGGTCATTTCTATTTTGATCCCTACATTTTTATTTTACCGCTTTTAGTCCCTAAAATAAAAAATGTGTTCCATTTTAGTCCTTATCGCCACTCACTTAATAGAAATTGCTGATATGGCAAACGGAGTGCACTATTGACACATTAAACGCTGAAGTAACCATTAAAAAAAATTTAAAAAATTTTAATTGGCATTTAAGAAAATGCCATGTCAGCTACTAAATATAAAAAAGAATTACTAATCAATTTTAACAAAAGAAAAAAAGAAAAGATAGAGTTAAAAACAATAAAATATAGGAATTCAGATCTAATCCATTTTAAACAATAACATAATCGGAGATTGAAAGCTCTAGCAAATCACATCACTTGAAGCCCACGGTTTTGAACCTCCAACAATAGAAAGTGCTTTTTCTTCTTCTTTAGCTAGTGATCGGAGATTGAAAGCTCTAGCAAGATATGATCGGTGGGTGGGGTCAGATTTGGGTTTGTGTTTGGTTGCTTTGTTTGGATTTGAGTTTTCTGGGTTTGCTGAAAATGGATTGCTGGGTTTGTGTTTGTATTCTTGCTATGTTTGGTGTCTGTGTTTGTGTTTTTGTGTTTGGTTGACAAGAAATGGTAAGAAAATGCTAGAAAATCTGGGCTTTGTTCAAACCACCAACAACCCACATTTAACCAATCTCAGCAAACCCAAAAGATCCAGAATACCCACAAGAAAAAAAACCAAAACTCATCAATCATCAATTTAAAGGCCAAAAATTCCAAAACAAATCTGAAAATTCAACCTAGCAACAAATAATTCTCTTACCAGCAACAACCCAATTCACTTACCTCCAAGATGAAAAAAATTTGTGTGAGTGAAGGACTTGAGAGAGGAAATCAAGAGGACTCGGTGTGGTCGACGCATGAAGCCTCCTTGCTCGTCGCAAAAAACCTGGCACCACCACCACTATCTCTCTCTCTAATTTCTCAAATTGAAGAGCTGGCATTTGTGGGTGGGTTGTTTCATTTGGGGAAGAAAATGAAGAACACATGTTCTATCTTGTGCTCTTCCCAAAAATAAAGAAAAAAAAATAATTTAACTTAAAAAAAAGGTTTGAAGTTTTTTTTTTTTTTATTTGATGTGGTTTTTTTTTTTTTTTAAAAAATTAAAAAGCTGAATGGCATATTTTAAATGCCAATTAAATTTTTTAATATTTTTTAAGGCCAGTCAGCTTTAATGTGCCAGTAGTCACTCTGTTTGCCAATCAGCAATTTGTTAAGTGAGTGATGGTAGGCAAAATGGACATTTTTCATTTTAAGGACTAAAAGCAGTAAAATTGAGAATAATTCAAAGATTTTCAAATCATTACACAAAATAGACAATTACAGCGTGATTTCAATCGTACTAAGGAAAATAACAACACCAATGAACCCATGATTGTGGCAAAAACAACCACATATTTGGGTTACAACAATTACCATCACAGTAGAAGAGACAACTCAAACAAATAGAAGTAAAACCATGTAATTGAATTCCTTCTTGATTTTTGGAATAAAATAAAATTAAATAAGCCCAACTTGTCCAGCAGCAACAATTGATTGTTTACCTCCCAAATTTGTCAAACAAGAAGTTTATTTTACACGATAGTAAAACCCTATTTATATATATATATATATATATAGGGTCTGGTTAGGGCACACATTAACCATTTATTTTAAGAAAGTTTTTATAGGAAATTGAAAAGCTGTCAAAACAGTTAATTACTTTTTTATTTTCCATAAAAAGTTTCTTAAAATAGTTTACTACTGTATACTCTAAGAGCACACGTTAGTAAATCCCATATATATATATATATATATATTGTGGGGGGGGGGGGTCGGGCCCAAGTAAGTAGCAATGACCCATTGAGCTTAGGCCTAGGACCGGCTTGATTAGCCAAGGCTGCCAAAAGATTGAGGTTGGCCTAGACCCAGTTTGAATAGGCCCAGCACAACGACAGGTATATGAAGATCTAGAAAGTATCATTTGGGGAATCCCACAGCGTTCGGGCCGGGCTAGGCCCACTACCAACTGCTAATGGGAGATGATGATGAAATGGTTAAATTCATATAAGTCTCCAAGTATTGATAATGCCTTTGGAAAGTTCACTACAAAACACTATTTGGCGTCTAGAACAAATTTCAAGAGAATCTTCAAAAGACATGATTGTTTCTAGGGATTCTGTGTATAAGTGGGATTGCATGGGAATTAGTGACAAAGTAATGATTTGAATCCTATTAAGGAGAGACTATATAAGGGAGATAAGATCAGACAATGGGGGTGGTTGGAAAGGGGAGAGAGAAACAAAAGGAGAGGAAGGAAGAAAAAGAACGAGAGGGAGAGTAAGTGTTGGGCTAGATATCACTGGGATAACAAAAATTCAACCATGTTTTAACCCGTCCACAGCTGTAAAGTAACTCAAAACATGTTAGACTTTTTGATTTTTTTGGCCATCGCAACCCCACACCTTCTAACTTGATGCTTCCTTTCAAATGAGTCCACTACAATGCATTTTATGTCCAATTCATAACATGTTAGTAACTCATAACATGTTAGTCCAATTCGGGATGAATGCAGGTAGCTAATGAGGCGGTTTGATCAATTTTAAATGTGAAATTGTCTTCTCTCTTTATGCTCCAATAGCAATTTGTCATGTATTTATTTGATTTTTTTTATATTATGAAATAATAAAAGATTAGAATATATTTATAAAATCAACCAGCTTTACATACTATAATTGATGGAGTATAAAGTGAAACACAAAAACTAGGACAAAAAATTTGTATTCATCTACCCTCTAATTGTTCATGTCTCTTGGATTCATTGCTTACATAACCCCTTTATATGCCCTAGCTCATGTGTGAGGAGCTTTAGATTTTGGTTAAAATACCTTCTTCTTCTTCTTCCCTTTTTTTTTTTTTTTATTTTTTTTTTTATGTAAGATATTTTTTACCTTAGATCTTATGCTTTGAAAAATTTCAATTTGGTGCTTAGATTTTATTAAAAAATTTCATTTTAGTCCTTGCCATCATCTCAATGACAGAACTTGCTAATGTGGCTAATGGAATGCTTACTTGACAGTTGACACACACGTAACTAATAAAATAAAATAAAAATATTTAATTACTATTTTAAAAAATCCATATCAACATTTGAATAAATAAAAAATCCTCATAAAAAAATCCTTAATTTTAAAGTAAAATAAAAAAATGAAAAAAAAATAAAAACTAAATATGTAACTTTGGGTTTCTTGGCCACTGTTATATATTTAGACCCTTAAAAACTTAGATTGTTTAACCTAGTTTGAAGCCAAGTTGTTATTTAGTTCAATTAAATAGATCTAGGTTAAACAAGTATCAATTATATCACTAATAGCAGAAAAGTAAAGAACACAAGCGATACGATGACTTAGAGAAACCAATGAAATAGTCTAGTTTTAAGGTAAAAAATCTACAAGGCAACAATTCAATAATAAAATGGAAATTTTTACAATAGATTCAATCCTAAATCTAATGCTATCTCCTGTAGTAGTTACTCACGTGACTACACGTAGCTCCAAATCTATGGACTCTTCTATTATAAATCTGCTATACACAAACACTCCAGTTTGTGACTTTGCAATCTCCACTCAAAGATTTAGATAATTAGCAATAATGGACCTTGTTGCAGCAACTTATCTCCACTGGTTCATGCAAGATCACTCTAATATCCAATTGATGCTTGTTGAGTTAAAAGGTTACAAAACCTCACAAATCTCATATGAATAACTCACAAGACTTGAAAAACGTGTATTAGGATTTTCCTTTTATATCTAGCACTCAAACCCTAAACGTTTTAAGGGTTTTTGGGCCTTCTTCAAAATCTGCAAAATTCGTGTTTCGATTGGCCGAAGAACACACTCGATCAGTCAAAAGCTTCAGTTTCTGAATTCTTCTTTTTGCAGCTAATATGTTCTTGAAACTTGACTTGTATCATCTTGAGCAATGTCTAAAACCACTTCAAGGACTCTAGGATCATATACTAGACTAGTTTATGTACTCGGTTTGCCAACATACATAAATTTAGTTCCTATACATTTAGTGCTAAATATTTAGAACCTAACAGCCACCAAAACACACATCAATTATTTGGATTTGATATAATATATACAAATCAATGTTATTTACACCACCAAGCAATTCACCGATATCGTGTATGGGAAGCCTCTATTATTTCTTAGGTGTTTAACTCTAGAGGTTAACTTCTTTATTTGTGGACAATGCTCAATTTTCAATTTTTCACGAGGGCACAATGCTTCTTTTTCTATAATCAAGGAATTTTGTTAGGTTCTAAATGTTTAGGTTTAAAAATTTAGATTTCTATTTTTATGTATGTTGGCAAACCGAGATCAAAACATATCCAAATTATGTATTAGACATTGCTCATGATAGTACAAGTCAAGATTCAAAAACATTCAAGCTGCAGAAAGGAGAATTTAATTTTAGTGAGGTTCGATTGATCAAAATTAAGCCTAAACCGATCAAAAATCGCAGACATGATTTTTCTGTAGAATTCTATTTTAGTCCAAACACTACAAAAACGTTTAGGCCTCATTTGGGAGGAGAGAATTGAATGGAATAGAAAGGAATAAAAAGAATAATTTTAGAATATTATTTCATTTCCGTGTTTGGGAGTTTTAATGGAGGAAATGGAAAGTCTATTCCCTTGTTTGGGAGTTTAAGTAAGAGGGAATGGAATGGGTAGGAGGGAACACTCGTTCCACTATATTCTCTTAAAATCTCAAATTTTCATTCCCCCCCAAAATTAGGAGGAATGGAGGGAATGAAATAAGATTTAATGAATTTTTTACTAAAACTCCTAAAATACCCCTATATATTCAACCTTTTATTTTTAAATAGGGGTTTAATTATAATATTGTCATAAATGATTCCATTCCGTTCCTTTCATGTTACTCCCAAACAAGATTACTTACATTCCATTTATTTTCATTCCATTCCATTCCTTTATTTTAAAACATCCAATCAAGGTTACTTATTCCATTCCATTTCATTCCTTTTCATTACTTTCCCTTACTTAAATATATTCCATTCCATTCTATTCATTTCCATTCCCTTATGATAATTCCATTCCATTCC
This sequence comes from Quercus suber, assembly GCF_002906115.3. Classification (NCBI taxonomy): domain Eukaryota; kingdom Viridiplantae; phylum Streptophyta; class Magnoliopsida; order Fagales; family Fagaceae; genus Quercus; species Quercus suber. Next base: position 167,358 of record NW_027070249.1, read on the forward strand.
ATTTCATTCCCTTGTGAACTCCTAAACGAAGCCTTAGGGTTTCAAGTGAAACACTTCTGGATATAAAAGAAAAACTCTAACTACGTTTTTGGGGTTCTAGGAAATATTGTGAGTTACTCTTATGAGATTTGGAAGGTTATGTACCTTATAACTCAACAAGCATCTGCCGGATCAAGAGATCTACAATCAAGAACTAGTGGAACTAAGTTGCTGCAAAAGATCAACTACTGACGGTGATTTGAAATCTTTGAGTGGGATCTCAAAGTCACAAACATGGGAGTTTGTGTTTAACAAATTTAAGATAGAAGAGTCTGTGGAGTCAAAGCTGCACGTGGTTATGTTAGTAAGTTCTACAAGAGGTAGTTTTAGATTTAGGATTTAAATCTATTATAATCTTCCATTCTATTATAGTGGATTTGTTTACCTTGAGGATGGTTAAGTTAAATCCTCCCTAGGTTTTTACCTTGAAATGATTTGTTTAATTGGTTTTCTTAGGTTATCATATTACTATCTTCTTTACTTTTCCGCACCAAGTAATATGTTTGCATATGTTTAACCTAAATCTCATAATTAACCTAAGTAACTACTTTGCTAATTCATTAGGTTAAACTAATATAATTTTAAGGGGTCTAAACAAACAAACAAGTGGTATCAGTGCAAGTTAGTTTTTGTCTAGGTAGTTTTACCTTGAGTTGATCCTTGACCCTTACTGTCATGGATTCTCTTGTCTTTCCTCTAAATTCAATTAGATTTAAAATTGAATTGCTTTCATCTTGGACTGTGTGGCTTATAAATTGTGCAAATCCTATTTTTAAATTCCTTGGTATAACTACAAGTTACAATAATTATGTTTGTTATACTACACTAACTGCCTTAAAAGTACGTGATACTTGTTTGTGGTATTTGGATAGTGGTTGTTCCAGGCACATGACAGGTTACAAAGCTTTGTTCAAGACTCTTTTTGAAGGAAAGATAGGAACTGTCACATTTGGAGATGGAAGTAAATCAGTCGTTCATGGTATTGGCACAATAGACATACCAACGTTACCTGTCTTTGAAGATGTTTGGTTAGTGGATGAATTAAAGGCAAATCTACTGAGTATCAATCAAATATGTGACAATGGACTAAATGTGTTATTCACCAAGTATGAATGTGAGATACTTGATGATTGTGGTGACTTCATCTGTGTTGGGATAAGAACTGCTAATAACTGCTATGGCATAACACCGAGCATTAGTCACAAATGCTATAGTGTGAAGATAAATTAGGTGGACTTATGACATCAATGATTAGGACATGCTAGTCATAAGAAAAATAAAAAGATCTCTAAGTGTGAGGCTGTTGTAGGTTTACCAAAATTTGAGAAGATAGAGAAAAGTAACTATAGACCATGTCAGATTGGTAAACAAGTGAAATCTCAACATCCATCAATAAGTGAGATTCAAACATCTAGACCATTAGAATTACTGCACATTGATCTAATGGGTCCAGCCAGAGTTCAAAGTGTAGGTGGAATGAAGTACATACTAGTAGTGGTTGATGACTTTACTCAATATATTTGGGTAATTTTTTTGAGAGATAAATTTGAAGTGCCTAAAAAAGATGATATATTTATGCAAGAAACTTCAGATTGAGAAGAACGCTATCATTGCTCGTATCAGAAGTGATCATGGAAGAGAGTTTGAAAACTCTAAGCTTGGATAGTTTTGCAATGATTAAGGAACTAAGCAAGAATTTTTTGCGCCCAAGACACCTTAGCAAAATAGAGTTGTGAAAAGGAAGAATAGAGTGATCCAAGAAATGGCTAGGGTTATGTTGAACAACAAAAGTATAGCCAAGTCATTTTGGGGAGAAGCTGTGAATTTGTATTTTTCAAGCTTAAATACCTTAGATGAAATAAATGCCCCAAATCTTCAGGAAGTTTATCCGTTGAAGCATCTTCCAAATCTAGTACTTTCAAAAGCTTGAACTTTGCAAGAAATTTACAACAAAATGATGATGGTAATTCACAAAATTGAATAATAAGAGTGAATGTAGCTGGGAGCTAGTTATCAAATTGCTGCTCTGATTTATATGAAACTTTGTCCACTGACATCCATCAAGTTTGTCCTTTCAAACTTGACTCTTCTTTTAACAGAACATGACAAAAACATAATTCCTCCATCTTTTGGAGTATGATTTCATGCAAAAGATCAAGAAGTTGGCATTTTCTAGCTACTTTTCCATCTTTGCAAACCTCTGATACTTGAATTAGGTTTTGGTCAATTAGTTCAATCATGTATTCTTGTCCGATCTCTTCCAATGTTTTTCCATTCATTTCCTTTATGAAGCTTTCAGCTATGCATTGTCGAATCAATCGTCCACAACTGATAGAATAGTGCTCCGGTTATATAGGCCAAAGTACAAGAGACAAGATTTAAGATGGTAGGACAAGTCTTCATAACTTAGGGATAGAATTTTGCTAACACTTGCCAGATGGCAATTTTTTCTCAATTCATACCCAAGGCTGTCATGCAAGTTTTGCCATTCAAAGATAGTCTTATGTTTGGTTGCCAAAGGACCACCTATCGCAACAATTGCAAGTGGTAATCCTTTGCACTTCTCAACAATGTTATGAGACAATTTTTCTAACTCTGGGGGACAGTTTCCTCCAAATTCAAACTGAGACGTTCTTTTGCAAAAGAATTCCCCAGCCTTATCGGGTGGTAGTGGTTGCAACACATGAACATGAACAAGTGAAGATTTTTTGCAAAAATTAGCAACCTCCCACTTTCATGTCCCCCCCACCCCCCCCCCCGAAAAAAATGATTTTCCAAACATCATCAAACATAATTACATACCTTTTTTTGTTGTGTGTATTCTCTTGTTTTGCTAACTATTGACAACTTGTCNTTCATCGCCCCCCCCCCCCCCCCAAAAATGATTTTCCAAACATCATCAAACATAATTACATACCTTTTTTTGTCGTGTGTATTCTCTTGCTTTGCTAATTAGTGACAACTTGTCCATTGTGTCGATCCCCTCAAGAGGAAACTCCTTTCTTGCCTTGCAAAATTTCTTTATCATGCTCCATCGACCATGTTATATGATTGAGACATTGGAATCCAAGCATAGCAATTGAAGTGTCCTCTAACCATTTGGAGATTGTAAGCTTTCTTGGCAAGAGTGGTCTTGCCTAGTCCTTCCATTCCCACCATCAGAAGTACATTGCGATGAGATGATCCATCTACCAACCAACCAATGAATTCATCTCTAGAAGATTCAATGCCACAACATCAGCATCATCAAGAAAAAGGAAGCTATTCGAGGGTCATGCCACTTAGAATTCCAAGCAACAATGCCTGATCCATGATCTATGGATTTGAAGTCATATCTTTCACTTCTGTCCTTGATTTTCTGCATCGATGCTTTGATGTCCTGAATCTCGGCAGCTATCTTATGACGGGGCTTTAATGTTTTGAGTAAGGAAGTGATTGTACAAAAGAAACTAATGAAGCCACGTTGATGAGGATGATTTGCCATGTGAAGCAAGTATGGTTGGTGGCAACGTCTATGCGGAAAGCTACTTCTCGTACCTGTTTCACCCAAGTTTGACACCCTCACTGGCATCTTCTTCTGTTGCTGCCCTTGCATCTGCATCCTTGAGGAAGGACTGAATGCACTCCAGTTCATCTCTGATGTCGGCTACTTCTCACTGGCATCTAGTTTAGCTTTTTTAATCAACAATGTTCTCAGCTTGTCGATGATAAGGGATACTGCCGTCATTGCCATTTGCCTATCTCTTCTTACTCCAGTATAACGAACATCATTTCATCTGAATTTGGATCAAACATTGACTGTAGCTGGAATTGTGTATTTGTTGATCTTGAAATCTGAAGCTCACCAACCCCCAGTGCAGTGATTGTCAATACCTTGAGATCCAAGCAGGTTTGTATTTAGGCCATGAATCTCGGGTGTTAGAGATATATTAGCCAGTAGTATAGCCAAGCCTAATTCTACTTGTGTGCAAGCCAAGTCTCATACTGTATAGAAGTCTATTAGTCTAGGGTTTAGTCTATTATATACTCATGTTATGATTCATTGTAACAACGAAATTTGTATACATTATAATATATTATTGATGTAGCCCTTTAGGGTCCCTCCGTGGATGTAGGCTGTTAGGCTGAACCACGTAATCTCTGTGTTATTGTGTTATTATTTTATACTTTCGTTTCCGCATCCATAGTCTGAAGTCCAAAATGAGCAACTGAGCTTTATCCTTGGTTTCCTAGTAGTTGAATTGTTTACTTTGCAGCCGGTTTACATGTACTGTGTGTGTTATATTAATATAACAATGGGGATTGTGAGAAATTACAGTTTGCTAATCATGTTGACTAACTTAGCCAGCCAATGTTTTGTGAACAAAACCTGATTGAGGCACCTTCTTGCCATTCTCCCCCCCTCCTACTCCTTGACTTTAACATCCATCAATACTTATTATATGTCAAAGAAACTAAGATCACGAAGTCATACCGACCAGCTTGATAATACTTAATAGAATGCCAATGCATCATCTAGGGAATCCATTATCATTGTCAACTTTATTATGTGACTATAAGAACTTTATAATAAGCATTGGTAATCGATTACCTAAAATAATAATTATAAAAATTAAAAAACAAAAAATACCTGCATTAGCTTATCTATTTCACTCTCAAGAGTCAAGATGAATATTTGGTTATTGTTTTTGTGTTTTATTAATGGTGATAAAGTAAAATTGGAGTTTTGAAAAGTGGGAGGAATAATATAAAATAAATGAAAAAATAATATTTAACTAAAAGTGGTTAATTAAATATAAAAATGTAGGTTGTTATTCAAAAATAAGATGAAAATTTAAATAATCGACTATGAATGCTCATGGTTGTCCCAAGTTAAATTTTACATAGAGTTATATTATCATTCATAATCCGAATTAAGAATGTATCTTTGGTTGTGGAACCGTAATTTACTTAATTTCATTCTCTTGATCTAACTTTCATTTTGTACACATTTTCAGGAATTAAATTGGTTAATATCTCTTTTAGAACTAAATTCTGTTTTGTCATATATATTGCTCTATGGCTCCCATGACGAGTTGGGAACAACCCTACCGGCTTGTTCTCATTGTTCTCTTTTCTTTTTTCTTTTTAATTTTTTTTTATTTGGGTAATTTTGTGAACCCCATGATCGGATCCTATCTGTTTCAGTATGGGCCTCCAAATAGTTTGGTTTCCCAAAATGGACCCACCTCTCGCATGGCCCTTAAAATACACGACAAGTTTACATGGGCCAGGGAAACTAGGACTTGCCCATAGGTTTTAAGTGGGTTGGGAACTAGTTTGAGTGGATCGGTTTAGACCCTAAATTAAAATAAATAAATAAAAAAACTTTATGGGCTCAAATTGAGTTTTTAAGTTTGTTCTTATGGGCCAGTAAAAAATGACTTTTTTTTTTTCGAAGCCTAAAACCTAAGAACCCAAAATTTAAGAGCGGCTGCACTACATCCACATAAGCCAAAAGTAACAATAATGCACATAAATTTAGACACATGTGGCTTCATGTGATAATAGCAAACAGTCAATCTTAGTTTGACATGTAGGGTGTTTTTAGATACTACTTATTTTGTTGAAATTGAAAACTTATTAATAAAAGTACTATAAATAAAAGTAAAAGTTAGTTGAAATAGTACAGTGAGGCCCATGAATAATACCAAAAAGTACAGTGGGGCCCATGAATAATAGAAAAATAAGTTGAATAATAAAATAATTTTAATTTTTCATCCCAATCCAAACTCACATGTGGTATTATTACAAAAATAATACCCTTATAAAATCAACCAAAAAAAAAAAAAAACCCTCCTTATTTTCCTTTTTTTAATATGTATGGATTGTTTTAGAAGTAGTAAATTACAGTAATGCTTATGATAGAGTGAATGGAATTTCTTGTTGAAAGTTCTTAATTGTTCTGGTTTTGAGAAAATTTATCAAATGATCTATCAGTGCATTGCAAGAAAGCAATGCAATGAAAACCGACTCAAACATGTCTATAAATAGTGCCAAACTGGCAATGCATGAAGAAAAAAAAAATTATAGAAAACTCCCCTGTAGCCGTGAGTCTTTCAAAGCACAAATACAAATCTTTTAAAGCCTCCCATTTTAATATCTTACACACAAAACCGGTGTGCTCTCTTTGAACACCAAAATAATTCGTAATTATACTTATACCACAATCATGGGTTCGTTGTTGCTACTACTTTCCTAAGTACGATTACAATCACCTCATAATTGTTTAATATGTGAAAGGATATGAACCTCCCTGAATCATGCTATCTATGGTTTTGATCTCTATACTTATAAGTTATTACTTTTACTAGTCACAAACTCATGCCATAAGTAGGAATATATAATTACTTTCTAATGTGATATAATGTATGACTAATTCTCTAAAATTTATTGAAAATTTTTTTTTCTCCTTAAAAATTGAACTATTTCTAAAAGTAATTTTCATCCCTCTATCTCTACAAATATATCATTCTATTATTTTGGGTTTTTTTTCTTTTTCTTTTTTTTTTTTTTGGGAAAAAATTAGGTGTGTTTGATTGATTTTATTCTTTTTTCAAGAGATCTATATTTTTCAAACTTTTATTATAGTGTGTTATGTTTTCCTTTTCCTTTTCTTTTTTTCTACAACTAAACTTTTTTAAGTTTCAAATTAATTCTTTAAAATTCTTATTCTCTTAAAGAAATTGTCATATTAATCAAATATCATCACAAATTTACAATTGATATTACTCAAATAATTGATATGCATCATGTAAATTGTATTTTGATATAAACTCAAATTCTCACTTTCCAATTATCTAAGAATTAACTTAAACAAATACTATAAGAGGGAGAGAGAGTACATGTGATGAGGAGCTCACAAAACACAGCATCAAAATGCATTAACTCAATGTATCTAAAGTAGAGTTGCAAGAGAGAATAAATGAGAGAGAGAGAGAGAGAGAGAGAGAGAGTAATCACATTTTTGGGAGATAATATGAGAGAAATAGCAAAATTATATGAAAACAGATGAGTAAAAGAATACTCAAAAGACAATGTATAATTGTAAATAACAAATTATCCAAGCTATGCTACATAATAAAATAACATTATATCAATATATAATATCATTGGATAACATTCAACAATTGAAGAAAAGGAAATGAAAAGGATAAATTAAAATACAACCAATGCTTCAACCCAAAGTAAAGTTCAACAAAAAAAATTCATCAATCTAAATTAGAGATGCAATAAAGAATTAAAAATCCACCAAATGAAAGAAAGAAAAAAAAAAATATATATATATATATATATATATATTCTCTCTCTCTCTCTCTCTCTGAGAGAGATCACATTTTTGGGAGATAATATGAGAGAAATAGCAAAATTATATAAAAACAAATGAGTAGAAGAATACTCAAAAGATAATGTGTAATTGTAAACGACAAATTATCCAAGTTATGCTACGTAATAAAATAACATTATATTATATAATATCATTGGATAACATTCAACAATCAAAGAAAATGAAATGAAAAAGATAAATTAAAATACAACCAATGTATCAACCCAAAGTAAAGTTCAACAAAAAAAATTCATCAACCTAAATTAGAGGTGCAATAAAGAATTAAAAATCCACCAAATGAAAGAAAAATATATATATATAGAGAGAGAGAGAGTATTCATCTTGTTGTGTGGACAAAATATGGATTGAATAGAAGGGAGAAAAGCAAATAATTCAAAAGAAGAGAGAAAACATTGGAATAGGTGGATGATATGGCCATTGATATAGCTCAATAAAAGCGTAACAACAATAAATGCTACGCTTCAGCTTTTATATATATATATATGTATGTATAGATATGAGAGAAAAAAGTTATAGCAAGTAAGCAAGTTTTATTCATTAACCAACTTAACTAAGAAAATAAGAATTAGTTAACCAAACTCACAAATGTAAACCAAATTTTGTTTTTCAAGGTAAAATAGAAAATAAAACAAAGTTAATGATCTCCTGAATCCAAATAGGCCACTAGAGGTGGTTCAACCTAATTTCTACCTTCCCAAAAAGAATCAAGTTATTTTTACCAAAGAAAGAGTTCATGTCATGTGTGTGAAATGAAAACCACGCATCTAAAGGGGTATAATAGATTTGAGTTTTGTACTCAAGGGGTATAAGAGATTTGAGTTTTGTACTCAATAGGGTTGCTAATGCCCAAACTTAATATTTGAGCACAAATCAATTATAACCAAAACAGCCAATTCATATTTCAGTAAATCATGAGGTTCTAGGATTTGCTAAAACTCACAATTTAAAAATTAATAAAAAATAAAAAATAAAACTTTTTTTTTTTAAGAATAACTCTCTAGGTGACAAGGTTTGGAGAGAAACTCTTTAAATTCCTTTTATATTTTTTTATTGGAAGTGAATTTTGAAAATTTAACCGTTGAATTTTATGATTTTTATGTTCTTAATATGCATGTCAAATTTTGTTCAAATTAGATGTTATTTACTATTTGATCAATAAACTTATTTTTTTATATATAATTTTAGAACACAAAAACTTTAAATTTAAACATTTGATTAATAACATAACTATTGATCTTTGATCTTTTTAAAATTTTGCAAACATGGAGGATATAATAAAAACATATAGTCCAACATTTACATCCAACAAAAAGATACTTGCTGAGTTAGAAGGGTTTCTATCTAAATTAGTTTGAAGAAAAATCTTTTTCTTCTCTAGGGGCGTCACATGGCAATGTGCACACATTGATGCCTCAAAGAAGGAAAAAGAATATTTAAGTTTTTATCCTAATGGGAACAGCCAATTTGTGAGCATTGTTATTTGATGCCCTTGGAGGATTAAAAAAAATTATTTTAAAAATTGTGGAGTTTTGGAAAATGTTACGGCTTTTATTTGATAATTTTATGGGAAACTAGAAATATAATTTTTTTTCATTTACAATTTCTTTTTCTTTTTTGATGAGATTTTCATTTGTAATTAATTTTGTGGTTGTTTCTCAAAAAAATCATTAAAAGGTTTTGAATAGAGCTAGGTATTGCATACAGTCATGTTTTCTTATTTGCCCTTTTGTGGACTTAGAATTCCTAATTCATAATCATTAATAGATGGATTATATTATTCACCATTGAATGATGAGATGCTGATAAGGTTAGGTCACCCAAAATGTAACAGCAACGGGCACTGTTGAAATTCTAAAATCAAATTCATAATCATTAATAGATGGATTATATTATTCACCATTGAATGATGAGATGCTGATAAGGTTAGGTCACCCAAATTGTAACAGTAACGAGCACTGTTGAAATTCTAAAATCTATTTTTGCACTAGCCCTTTATTAGGCTTGATTTTTTCAAAATAGTTTTCAAACAAAAACTATTATTGTTTTTTCCTCTATGTCAAAACCATTGATATTAAGCCTCATGTATCATTCTTAATGTATGCATGATATCATAGGACATATGCCACCAAAATTTGACAAATATTTTGTTTATATTGCATTGCACGACATTTTTAAAAAATAATCAAAATGAGGTAAGGACTACATATAACTACAAGAAAAGAGTCTACTAGTGAGGGTAAAATGCCCTCACAAAAATTCAAATATTGTCACAAAAGGTTATTAGCAAGGGCATGTGGCTCTCGAAGGCCATCGTATTTGCTTTTGTTGCTAAAAGAGGTTTTGCGACTATACCTTTGCAAATAGATAATTTATGAGGGCAATCCACTATCGTTACTAAACAAATATGCTTTCACAAACATATTACCAAATGACGAGAAAAGTTGACAACTTATTTTTTGCGAGGGGAAGCTGTTGTCATTAACAACTATTTGTGAGGACTTTTTTACCCTCACAATTAGTTATTTACGAATTTCAAATTAACAACATAACTTTTTAGCGACAAATAATGGTCTCTAAAATTTATTTGTGAGGGCTTTTAACCCCTTGCAACTTATTTCTAGCGAGGGGGAAGTAGTTGTCGTTAATAACTATTTGTGACGACCTTTATAACCTCACAATTAGTTATTTGCGAATTTCAAATTAACGACGAGGCAAATAATGTCGTCACTAAAATTTATTTGTAAGGGATTGTTAGGTCCTAAGTACTTAGGAACAAATGTATTAGAACTCTAATTTGTATTGTTGGCAAACCATGATCAAAACAGGTTGTTAGTCTTATTTTAGACTTGCTCAAAGTATGTGTTTTATGTAAAGTTGGAATCGAGTGTTATGCAGGATTTACTGTGTAAATCTACTTGGCTCAATCGATCGAAAATTAGGCTTAATCAATCGAAAGTCATCCAGATTGTTTTTTTGTAGAATTTTCCAACTCAGCCCAAGCCCATTAAGGATTAGGGTTCTAGATCTACTTCTCCTAGTATATAAAAGAAACCCTAAGCACATTTTTAAAAGACTTTTCAGAGAGAGAAGAGAGTGCCTCTTTTGTATCTAGGGTTTTGTACCCAAACCTTTCTAAGGTCTTTGTTGCTCATATTGCGGTTTGTGTAAATCTCTTGGAAGATCTTTGAAGAGCTTTCCTTTACACAAGCTTAGGATTATTGAACGGTTTTAGACCCCTTAAACACACAGATTGCGTAGCCTAGATTAATTAGCCAAGTTGTTACTTAGTCAAATTAAGCAATTCTAGGTTAAAACAATCCAAACAATCATATCAAGATATAAAGCAGCGAAAAATAAATAACACAAGATATGATCACCCAGGAAACCACACGGTAAAAACCTGGGGAGGATTTGACCCACCGATCCTCAAGGCTAACCTGAATTCACTATGAAAGAATTGAAGTTCGTACAAAAGGACTACAAGCTCCCCGCTCGACTTCCTAATGCTACCCACCAGTAGAACTTCCTGACACGACCACGCGCAGGCTCCGAATCCACGGACTACTTCTTTCTTGAATTC